>NC_135497.1:234177403-234477403 GCF_052857255.1 Amblyomma americanum
ATTTGCTTCAGGTAGATGAGGAAAAAATGAACCCAGAACTATATTTGATGACTGTAGAGTAATTAATTATTTATAGCTAAATAGGTCGAAATCGCGTCGAAATAGCGTGGACTTCGATATAGCCACTGAAAGGGTGTGACGTCACATCTACTAGAAGTCATCACGGCACACTGAAAATTGTCACAGAATGTTCGGAAAAACATCGGATTTGGGTCAAATTAGATAGAAAATTGTGTAATTAAACGTAATGAATACTTGACATCACCGAAAGACATATATTTGGGTATCGATATAGCCACGGGAACGGTGTGACGTCACATTCACTGGAAGTCGTCACGCAAGCGAAAACTTTCACAGAATGGTCGGCTTTCGCCTCTCAACACTTTAGAAGCCAACGACACTATAAAATTCGGCTGAGGGCCACTGCCGCCTGTTAAGGTTTTATCTGAAAGGTAATGCCCCAGACATTTTGCTGCCCTCACGCATATGAGACGTCCGAGCTCGAGTAAGCATGATTTGGCGATGTAGAAATATATTTTTAAACATTTTCAGCACAAGTGGCGAACACTCGATTCTGGGAACCATTTTCTACCTTTTTTCCGAGTACTTCAAGCCGTACTTTATGGAGGGAGTACAAGAGAGAGAAGTGGACAAGCCAGGCGTTGCCTCAGTTCACTCTGTTCTACTTAAAACAGAACTACACACTGGTAATATATAACCTGATTTTTCTCCGTCGCCTGCGTGCTGTGCGACAATTTTGTTGTTGTTCACTGCTCGCATCTTGCTTGTGGTTAGAGTGACAGTATGCATGATACATTAACTACAGCTTTTTGGGTCTCTGTGCTGATAATAATATCGTATCTTTGGTTGCAGAATGGGCCGCAAAAAGCAGTGAAGACAGGAAAAAGGATTTGGAATGTGTGAACTGCCACATCATCCAATTTGAACAAATTTGAAGTGCAGACTTTTCTTATGATATTTGGAAATAAAACGCTTGGTGTTTTTTTTTTGTTACCTCAATTCTTGATGCCTGGATAAAAGGAGTTAGGCAGTAAGCCTCAACCGCCAGGCAGTCTTCCAGGCTTCTTTGTTGCAGCGAACAGGTGGGGAGCGTGCCGTTGGAGTACCGGCACTGGCCAGATGTCAGGCTGCTGCAACTTGTCATGGGCTGAAAAAATGTCGATGATGAAACACCAGGCTTGGTTAACCGACGTAGGTGGCTCTGTCTCCAATTAATGCGAAAGCATTTCTTGTCTCAATGGTGGCGCGTACAGGGTCTGTAATCAGAGTGTGTCTGCACGAAAATGGGCATTCGAAAAAAAGGAATTGGACGGCATTGTGGTTCGAACCCAGGACATCTACGGGCCAGGCGGTCACGTAACGCATACGACACGAACGGCCGTTGGTATAGGGGGTGTAAGAGCGGCACGAAGTGAAGGGGTTGGGATGTGTACGACGGTAAAGTGTGTTCGGGATGTGTTCTGATGTTATACAACGATTACTTGCAAAAAAAAGTTGACGTCATCTAAGGTTCACGTGATAAGTGTCACGTGAGAATGATTACTTGTAAATAAGTTGCTGAGGCACAAACGGCAAATGCTTTCGCATTTCTTTAATGCAGCAGACTCTGCAATTTTTTTGAAATATTCCCACAGGGCAAATAAAGGCATTTGTCGGACCCACGTTGGAATGAGTCGTTTTTTAGTTGAACCACACAAGTCAGCTCACCGAGACTAAACCGGCCACGACAAACAACTACTTCAGAGCTGACGAGTAATACAGAATACAAGCTTTAAATCTCAGGTGGCTTAGCCAACTACCTGTCCCAATAGAAAACACAGTGACCCATTTTAAATTTGTTATGCGTACAATTCTCTTAGAAGAAGCTTTTGAACCAAACAAAATAACACACGCAAGCGTCGGGACACTCAAATGCCAACACTACAGTGTACTAGAATACTTTGTAGTACACTGTACTTGTACCTAAATAAATGAGGCGAAAAAGAAAAGCAGGCACTCATTCTCGAGCTTTGTTTGCTGACAAGTTTGCTTCACATTGGTCAGCATGTATATCACAGTATCCAGGGTTGCTTTGTTAGAGTTTGAGTGGACATTAGGGTAGCTACTGTGCTGATGCTTTTAGAACCCGACGCAAAATAAAATTTGGGCTCCCTCATGCACAAATTCGGCTATCCTTTGTGCCAATGGCGGGGGAGGAAGCAGTCCTTTGTAAACTTTTTACACGTTCAACAAAATCTTACCGATCAAAATTAACCAGGGAATCTCACTTCAGCACATCTTTTAGAGCAAGCATACGCAGCACTTAAAACCGTGTATGAGCTAAACCTATTGCTAAAAAAACTATCATTGTAGTCGCACGCCAAGTCCACCTTGATTCAAAATGTTTTCAAAATGGCTTACATTTGAGCCCTGTTTTGAGAAGCTTATGGTACCCCTGAATGTCTAATTCTGTGTAGGGTTGTCAAGAGGACCCTCCTCAACCGCTTCCTGGATCGTTTCGACATTAGGGATGCCGTAAGTCTCCAGAATACTCGTCAGACCCGAGCGAAAGTTCGGCCTATCAGCGTTAATCTAAATACATAGCTCAAGTCTTGGTGGCATTGTTAATAAACGCACAAAATCTGGAAGTCGCCGGTCCCACGGCGCTCTCCTTATGAGAACAACATGTTATGTATATATTTAGTTAAATGCAAGCACGACAAAATGAGTGTTTAGATCAGAATTACGAGACTTGTTATGAAAAAAGCACGCGCTATAAGAGATCTGTTTGGGCACTGAGGGCCGAAATCTGGCTTAGACAAATCCACAAACTTTGGACGGTACTCAAGCGCCCCTGTCGATTCAAACTTTTCGGAAATGATGCACAGAAGCCCAGGAAATTTTTTCTGACTTCCAATGGAAGTTACCCTGCAAGAGTAATGCGTTTTTTTTTAAGAACTCCGTAAAAGACAAGTCTGCGTTATAATTCACAAGTATTCTGACGAGGATAATAGGGCTGAGAAAGCAAATCATGTTGCACATAGACTTTAGGCCAAGGCAGTACCGGTTGTGACGAAAGAAAAAGGAAAGCCCAGTTTCAGCTGCGCTGGCTGTGACACGCCCCCCCCCCCCCCCCCCCCCCCCCCCCCCCCCCTCCAGTGGTGGTGGATGACAGCAATGCCTTCCGGACAACTTAAGTGGGCGCAGATGGTCGCTATACTTGGAAGTTGGGCCGCAGAAAACCCTGTCGTACATGGCCACCACCGTGAATGTCGCGTAGCTGAGCAACTTGTAAATGATGATCACGGGCAGCAGGCACGTCACTAAAACCACGAGTACGAGGAACAACATGTCTAAACACCTACTAGGGCAGCACCGAAAGTTGTAAGCAGCCTTGGCCGGCCGGTCGGCTGGGATGGAGACTTCTTTCTTCTTCACTCGGAGAGGACACACGACCACTAGGCGCACAGACCGATCGCTGTTTCGCCGCCATTGATGGGGTAAGTTCTTGATGCACACGGGGACCAGTTTCGAGCGAAATGCGATAACAACAGAAACAAAAAAATGAGGTGAAATAAAAAATGGTTTTTGCGGAAGAAAATGGCGCAGTATCTGTCTCACATATCGGCAGACAACTGAACCGCGCCGTAAGGGAAGAGATAAAGGAGGGTCTGAGAGAAGAAAGGAATAAAGAGATCACGCGTAGTGGAAGGCTCCGGGATAATTTCGAACACCTGGGGATGTTTAATGTGCACTGACATCTCACAGCACACGGGCGCTTAGCGTTTCGCCTCCGTCGATACGCCGCCGCCGCGGTCAGGTTCGTAACAGGGAACTCCGGATCAGTAGCCGAGCGCCCTAACATCTGAGCCACCGCGGCAAGGCCCAATCCTGGGATCAACAAAGTATACGGTACCATTAGCTACGCCGCGATGAAGACTCCGATGACGAAGGCGTTATGCAAAGTGTTGAAATGTTTGGCTTTCCCGTCACCAGAGTCTGTACGCACTCAGCGTGAAGCTGAGCGCGCCGTCAAGAGAAAAAGAATCTGCAACCTTATGTCCATCCTAAACAAGGACTCAGCTTTGCTCTTACATGAAAGTGCAGCGTGGCCAGAAGGGGGTATTTAGCAGTGCTGCCGGACGGAAATAGGTCGATGACGTGCATGGTGGCCACGTCGATCAGTATCGCATCCAGGGACGAGCGCGGGTCCACCAGAAGCACGAAGGCGGTGAGGTGCAGGGCGACACTGAGGGTCTCAAGCTCTCGAAACTTCATCTGGAGCACCGCCACTGCGATCAATGAGCACACGCCTCCGGCAGCTTCGCTCACCCATGGGCCCAGGGACGCCTCCTGAGCACGGTTGATAGATTCACATCGACAATAAATTTTAAGGCGAACGCCGTTACTGGCTCATACTGTCGTCCGTTCGCAGAGGTTATCACACGTTCAATTCGGGAACTGAACAAGTTAGCAGAAAAAGAATATTTGCTTCAAGTAGAGGAGGAAAAAATGAACCTATAACTATACTTGATGACTGTAGAGTAATTAGTTAATTATAGCTAAATATGTCGAAATTGCGTCGAAATAGCGTGGACGTAGATATAGCCACTGAAAGGGTGTGACGTCACACCTACTAGAAGTCGTCACGGCACACTGAAAATTGTCATAGAATGTTCGGAAAAACATCGGATTTGGGTCAAATTAGATAGAAAAATGTGTACTTCAATGTATTGAATACTTAACATCCCCAAAAGACATATAATTTGGGTATCGATAAAGCCACGGGAACGGTGTGACATCACATTCACTGGAAGTCGTCACGCAAGCGAAAACTTTCACAGAATGGTCGGCTTTCGCCTCTCAACACTTTAGAAGCCAACGACACTATAAAATTCGGCTGAGAGCCACTGCCGCCAGTTCAGGTTTTATCTGAAATTTAATGCCCCAGACATTTAGCTGCCCTCACGCATATGAGACGTCCGAGCTCGAGTAAGCATGATTTGGCGATGTAGAAATATATTTTTAAACATTTTCAGCACCAGTGGCGAACACTCGATTCAGGGAACCATTTTCTACCTTTTTTCCGAGTACTTCAAACCGTACCTTCTAGAGGGAGTAGAAGAGAGAGAAGTGAACAAGCCCGGCGTTGCCTCAGTTCACTCTGTTCTACTTAAAACAGAACTACACACTGGTAATATATAACCTGATTTTTCTCCGTCGCCTGCGTGCTGCGCGACAATTTTTTTGTTGTTCACTGCTCGCATCTTGCTGGTGGTTAGAGTGACAGTATGCATGATACATTAACTACAGCTTTTTGGTGTCTGTGCTGATCATAATAACGTATTTCTGGTTGCAGAATGGGCCGCAAAAAGCAATGAAGACAGGAAAAAGGATTTGGAATGTGTGAACTGCCACATCATCCAGTGTGAACAAATTTTAAGTGCAGACTTTTCTTTGGATATTTGGAAATAAAAGTCTTCGTGTTCGATCTTTTTTGTTACCTCAATTCTTGCCGCCTGGATAAAAGGAGTTAGGCAGTAAGCCTCCACCGCCAGGGAGTCTTCCAGGCTTCTTTGTTGCAGCGAACAGGTGGGGAGCGTGCCGTTGGAGTACCGGCACTGGCCAGATGTCAGGCTGCTGCAACTTGTCATGGGCTGAAAAAATGTCGATGATGAAACACAAGGCTTCGTTAACCGACGTAGGCGGCTCTGTCTCCTATTAATGCGAAAGCCTTTCTTGTCTCAATAGTGGCGCGTACAGGGCCTGTAATCAGAGCGTGTAAGCACGAAGATGATCATTCGAAAATGAATTGGACGCCATTGTGGTTCGAACCCAGGACGTCTACGGACTAGGAGGTCACGCAACGCATACGCCACGAAAGGTCGTTGGTACAGGGGTGTAAGAGCGGCATGAAGTCAACGCGTTTGGATTTGTACGACGGTGAAATGTATTCGGCATTAGTTCTGATGTTATACAACGATTACTTGCAAAAAAAAAAGTTGACGTCATCTAAGGGTCACGTGATAAGTGTCGCATGACAATGATTACTTGTAAATAAGTTGCTGAGGCACAAACGGCAAATGCTTTCGCATTTCTTCAGTGCAGCAGACTCTACAATTTTTTTGTGATATTCCCAGAGGGCAAGTAAAGGCATTTGTCGGACCCACGTTGGAATGAGTCGTCTTTTAGTTGACCCACACAAGTCAGCTCACCGAGACTAAACCGGCCTCGACAAACAACTACTTCAGCGCTGATGAGTAATAGAGAATACAAGCTTTAAATCTCAGGTGGCTTACCAACTACCTGTCCCAATAGAAAGCACAGTGACCCATTTGAAAATGGTTATGCGTTCAATTCTCTTAGATGAAGCTTTTGAACCAAACATAATAACACACGCAAGCGTCGGGACATTCAAATTCCAACACTATAGTGTACTAGAATAGTTTGTAGTACACTGTACTTGTACCTAAATAAACGAGGCGAAATGGAAAGCAGGCATTCATTCTCGAGCTTTGTTTGCTGACTAGTTTCCTTCACATTGGTCAGCGTGTATTGCATAGTATCCAGGGTTGCTCTGTTAGAGTTTGAGTGGACATTAGGGTACCTACTGTGCTGATGCTTTCAGAACCCAACCAGTAATGAAATTTGGGCTCCCTCATGCACGAACTCGGCTATCCTTTGTGCCAATGGCGGGAGAGGAAGCAGTCCTTTGTAAACTTTTTACACATTCAACAAAATCTTACCGATCGAAATTAAACAGGGAATCTCACTTCAGCACTTCTTATAGAGAAAGCATACGCAGTACTTAAAACCGTGTATGAGCTAAACCTGTTGCTAAAACAACTAAAAACTATCACTCTAGTCGCACACCATGTGCACCTTGATTAAAAATGTTTTCAAAATGGTTTACTTTTGAGCCCTGTCTTAAGAAGATTTTGGTACCCCTGAATGTCTAATTCCGTGTAGGGTTGTCAAGAGGACCCTCCTCAATCGCTTCCTAGATTGTTTCGACGTTAGGGATGCTGTAAATCTGCAGTATACTCGTCAGACCCCAGCAAAAGTTCGGCCTCTCAGCGTTAATCCAAATACATATCTCAAGTCTTGGTGGCATTGTTAATAAAGGCACAAAATCTGGAAGTCGCCGATCCCACAGTTCTCTCCTTATGAGAATAACATGCTATGTATATATTTAGTTAAATACATGCACGACAAAATTAGTGTTTAGATCAAAATCACGAGGCATCTTATGAAAAAGCACGTGCTATATGAGAGCTGTTTGACCGCTGAGGGCCGAAATCTGGCTTAGACAAATCCACAAACTTTCGATGGTACTCAGAGCGCCCCTGTAGATTCAAACTTTTCGGAAACAATACACAGAAGCTCAAAGAATTCTTTCTGACTTCCAATGGAAGTTACCCTGCAGGAGAAATGCGTTTTTTAAGAACTCCGTATGAGACAAATCTGCATTATAATGTACAATGATTCTGGCGAGGATAATAGGGCTGAGAAAGCAAATCGTGTTGCACATAGACCTTAGGCTAAGGCAGTACCACTTGTGACCAAAGAATAAGGAAAGCACAGTTTCTGCCGCGCTGGCTGTGACCCTCCCCCTTGGTGGCGGATGACAGCAATGCCTTGCGGACAACTTACGTGCGCGCAGATGGTCGTTAGTCTTGGAAGTGGGCCGCTGGAAACCCTGTCGTACATGGCCACCACCGTCAATGTCGCGTAGCTGAGTAACTTGAAAATAATGATAAAGGGCAGCAGCCACTCCACTAAAACCACGATGACGAGGAAAAACAGGTCTTAACGCGTCCTAGGGCAGCACCGAAAGGTTTAAGCAGGCTTGGCCGGCCGGCTGGCTGGGATGGAGACTTCTTCTTTCTTCTTCACTCGGACAGGACACACGACCACTAGGGGCACAGACCGCTCGGTTTTTCGCCGCCATTGATGGGGTAAGTTCTTGATACAAACGGGGACCAGTTTAGAGAGGAAAGCGATACCAAGAGTAACGAAAGAAATGAGGTGAAATAAAAAGTGACTTTTGCGGAAGGAAATGGTGCAGTATCTGTCTCACATCACTGCAGACACTCGAACCGCGCCGTAAGGGAAGAGATAAAATGGTGAAAGAAGAAAGGGAGAAAGAGGTACCGTAGTGGAGGGCTCCGGAATAATTTCGACCATCAGAGGATCTTTAACGTGCTTTAAAGGGATCTTTAAGGGGATCTTTAATCCACAGCACACGGGGGCCTTGGCGTTTCGCCTCCATAGAAACGCAGCCGCCGCGGTCGGGTTCGAACCCGGGTGCTACGGATCAGCAGCCGAACGTCTAACCACTGAGCCAACGCGAGAGAAATTCGGCGATGATATGCATTCTGAACTAGTCCCTAGAATGACTGAAAGCGCCGCCTTTTGCATTACCAGTTTATAGTGTGTGGACAATTTGGACACCTTTGTCGAAAGATTGTGGAGTGCACGCCTACGACGTTCTCTTTTCGCCCATAAGAGGTCTAAGTATATGTGCTCTCTGAAAGGGGTGTGTGGCAACTTATGTGCACTATTGTCTTCAGCAGTGTGCGCGGAGGAGGTGCACGCTTGTTGCCACGTTTGTTCCAAAGCTGCATTAAATGCGAAGTTTCCTTACCATTGCGGTGCCGCACAAATGTGCGTGCGCAACCCTCAGCACTAATTTAATGGGAGGATTTGTCACATTATCTGCAATAAAAAAATTCACGGCAAGGAAACATGAGAGTTTGTAAACATCAGGACCTGCGTTTGGAAAGATACGGGCTAGATTAGGACGTCAGCATCTAAAGCAAGTACTGTCGGTGTCAAAAGTCTCTGACCCCCACCCCCTCCAAGTTCCGAAAGGTGGCGCTCTGCAAGGGTCGCAACCAGACGATGTACTCTTGGTGTCAAGACCACCGGTCACCAAAGCAACCAGGTGCGACCTCTTGTAGGAAAAAAAATTGAAAATGAAAATTTGTTTTTGGGGAAAGGAAATGGATCATTAACTGTCTCATATATCTCGGTGGGCACCCGAACTGCGCCGCAAGGAAAGAGAGGAATGTGTAAGTGAAGGAAATAATTTCTACTAGCTCAGGATCTTTAACGGGCACTGACATCGCACAGCGCACGGGCTCAAAACGCGGACGCCACGGCTCAGCAACTGAGCGTCCTAACCACTGAGCCACCGAGTTTTACCTTTGGCAATTCTGAAAAAACATTTAACTTTAGGGCGTACCAGCGAAGACAATGACGATGCAGGAACGACCGGCGGGCTGGTTGCTCCAGATTTATTTACACACCTGCTGGAATGCGTCACACACTGTTGAAGGCGGGGATCGGGGTCGCTTCACGACACAACCTCGGCAAAGATGACGCCCGCTCCGACCCGGACAGGAGTGCCGCTGAGTGAAAGGTTCGTTATTGGAGAAAGAAGACTTGGTTTATTTTAAATATTTACAAGCTTTTGAGTTCAGAAGTGAGCTGCTTCAACTGCAACTGCAGGCCAGTTTTATACACTGCGTCTTCCCTAAATTCCTTAGGTAGGAGACGCCCTCGTCATGCTGGGTGTGGCCAAAACTTCCACTCTCATGCACAGACAGCTCCTCACACATGGACATGTCCCTGGCATAAGTTTATCCCGAGGTTAAGGGGCATGCGGTCAGGACCCCGCCGGACTGGCAGGAGACGTCAGGTGGTCGGCCCGCTCTCCGCCGGTCGGCGAACTTCGAAGAAGCCGAGGCGCAAAGCCGGAGCGCCCCGTCGGGAGATAATCCCCAGTGGTTCTGCCATTAGCGATGGCCGGCGAAGCCTATGGACGAGCCGCTGTGGAGATTCATTTCCACGCTGGTGCTGTGCCCGGGAAGCCTAGAGTAGTCGAATCGGTAGAGACGTCGGGGAAAATCAAAAGACAGCGGGAACCACTTCACTGGCGGCGACAGCGACTCTTTAAAGGGATTTTCAGAGAACCCTGCTCCCCGCTTTTTCCACGCAGCAAAGACCGGGCGAGCGCGGTAAATGCACCCCGCAGACACCTGGCGAGAGATTCTGTCTTGGCGCCAATCTTCGAGACCTGCTGCCCCCAATCCTAATACCAGCTGGCGTCAATTCCTAAAAACTCCTCCGCGACCAGGAAAATCTCGATCGTGCAGTGGTAGCAATCCCTTGCCGAGGAGAGATGGGCTGGTCTTGAGAATGGGATGACCGGTTATCTTCTGCGAGCTCCGAAACAACCCCCCAAACCTCCCACAATGGCAAACAGCGGCCGGTTCAGCCCCCGCAACAAGGCTCCACACTACGCGCAAGCACTCCGTCTGCCCCTGATCCACCAGGCTTATCCCAACGGATAAGGTAATAACATAACTAATTTTGCCTCCGAGTGGTTCCGCCATCTAAGTCAACGTATCACGGACATTTGGGCAACAACCAAGTCACAGCAGTGCATGAAATGGATCGGAGTAGACGACTACATTAAAAAACATACACAGGTCCGCTAATAACATACACACACACGCACGCACACAAGCATACACACACGCACACACACACACACACACACACACACACACACACACACACACACACACACACACACACACACACACACACACACACACACACACACACACACACACACACACACACACACACACACACACACAAAACAAACTTCTTTCGGAAGGTGCGCGGAATATAACCAAATACCTTTTGGTTGCGTGGTAAGCACGCAGAACCGCGCTGCTTATTGGCGAATAAAGTTGATCCTTGTGTATGCGTTGATCTACGACTCTGTGATAACGAGTAGGCGTGTCATTAGATACGAAGGCATCTCTAACTAACCTCGCAGCAGGACTCATGATGAGACAATGATTTTCGCATTCAAAGCACGTAAATAGTGGTAAGTGCCCTCAGTAATTTTTGTTACTACTCGCTGGTAGGTTCCTCTGTTCATCCGAAATAATTTCTTGCATGCATCTCGCCATAAAGAAAAAATTAGACGTGATGGTTTGTACAAGTTTATTTAATGGGCACCAAACATTCCCACCGTGTTCATACAAAGACAAGGAATGCACATGCTCGAAGGAAAGAATAAAAGTTTTGCATATACACTGAAAGTTCTTTACAAAAAAATAAAGTTGTGGGTTCCTTTTCACTTATGCCAGTCTCATGCCGGTCTGTCACTCCAGAGGCACCTCTAGAATCGGGTCCTCGATCGGAAGGTCCAGCGGGATATTTTCACTCGGGTCCAGAGGGATATTTTCAGTCGCTTCAATAGCGAACGGCTCGGCTTGGGTCGAGGGCAGAGCGAACTCTGGGATACTCTCTTCATCACTGCAAACAGTGAAAGTTTCGTCGTTGCCACCGTATAGGAGCATATCCACGTACTTGATTTGCGAAGCATGGTCGTGTTGATTCGGGCTTGGTGGTGCTTTTTCGGGACTTGCACAAGTGGCACTTCCCTGATCCAGTGCTGCTTCTTGCTGCTGGTCGCCGGTTTCTTTTCGGAGGCTCCCCGGTTCGCTGTGGCTGCTCGTTGGGAGTCGAGAGACGTTCTTTATGTCCTTGAGCACCTCTCTTATGGTCGATTCTTTGTCTGCGTCTTCCATTGTGAACCGAATTCACACGAACAGTCAACAAACGTCGTTTGTTAAACGAAAAACGTTCTCCAAAGCGCGTGGTGGAGGATGGCTCCTGCGAACGTGCAAGGCGTAAGGCAGCCGCTGAGCGCTGTTTTTTTTTTTTTTTGCGCCGAAAGGCAGCGCGTAAATTGCGGGATAAAAGAACAATATGCCTCTTCTAGGGGCTATCGAGTTTTCTTTTTTTATGGCCGCCTGAATTCGCATATCCGTGCAACGACCACCAATATTAGGTTGAATTAAATATATTTTCACATCGTCATCATCATCATCATCACAGCGCAGGCTTCCTCTTCCTTCTTTTCTTTGTGCTATACAGTTACATGTTGGTTATCAATCGCTTGCAGTGTGATTATCTCCTTATCTCCGTGCTTGTATATGGACCATTTGACGAGGCAATATCAGAACAACAATAATCGCGGAGTGGAGACCTTCGCGCTGTCAGCTATGACACCGAAAAACATAAATATAATACCGTCACTGGCTGCATATCTGAATTTACTTCACTCTTGCATATGTGTGGGTTGCCCCAGCTGTGTTCACCCATTTGTAAAACTTCATGGAGGGCCCTGCACGAGTGAAAGAAACTCGGCAAGTCTTTTTTTAGGGGTGCTTACTGAACGCCATTTAATTTTTTTAATTGGATGTAATGGTCGAGATGGTGGAAGCCATAAGATCATTGAGAAACAACTTGAGGGTTTACATGAAGACCTCGCTTGTGTGGTCTGTATTTTTTTTTCATGAAGCCGTCGCGGTGGCTTTGTGGTTACGGCACTTGGCTGCTGACCCAAAAGACACTTGTTCGATCCCGGCCGTGGCAGTTGCATTTCGATGGAGGCGAAAAGTTAGGGGCCCATGTACTGTATAATGTCAGTGCACGTTAAAGAACCCCAGTTAGTCGAAATTTCCGGAGCCCTTCACTGCAGCGTCCCTCATGACCCAAGCTGTTTCGGAACGTTAAACCCTGTAAACCTTTTCTTTTAGACCCTTTACTTGTCTTCCTTGTGTCTTGGTGATGTCATTCGGACAGGTGAGTTATGGATGGTAGCCAAAGACTTCTAAAATATGTCGAGTGACAACGAGTGAGTGGAAGAAATGTTAAGCCTGACATCAAACCACTTTTAGATGAAACAACATGCTCGAGAATGGGGCATGACGCAATGTGAAGATCACTAGCTGTTGGCTCGACTTGGTTGGATGGAGTACTCCGAGCTGTGTTTGTTTGATTTGGTCACTTTTTCATTTTATTTAGCACTGAATGCCCCACTCCGTTTCCACGAGCGAGGAGGGAAGCAGCTGCAGCAAAGGGGAGGGGACCTTTCCTCCTCTCGCTGGCTTGAGTGACTGACGAGCGTCGGGTTTTAACGCGACATCGTTAAGGAGCTCCTGTCGCAGAAAAGTTCGCGTCTGGGTCTTTGGACGTGAGCGAAAAATGGCGCATCTCTGTGGACACCTGAACCGCGCTGTAAGGGAAGGGATTTTAATGCGATAGCGTTAAGGATTGATTGATGGATGGATTGATTGATCGATCGATTTTTCCTTCCCTTACGGCGCGATCCGGGTGTCCAGCGAGAAATGTGGGACAGGCGTCATTTCCTTTCCTCAAAAGCAATTGTTCATTTCATTTTCCTTCCCTTACAGCCCGGTTCGGGTATCCGCCGAGATGTATGAGACAGGCGTCCTTTCGTTTAATTGTCCAACGGGCCACGCGTCGCGCCGAACGGGCCATGGCGTTCCGTGTACTCCTCGGCAGCGCAGTGACACACTGTCGCGTCTCATTCTTAAAGACGAAGCTTAAGCGTCCTCCAATTTTTTGCGTACGCTGCGCTGGGCTTGGTAATAATTTTCATGCACTTTGGCGCATTTTAACTCGTGCGATCGTTTTATAGCATACGCAAGTCCAATATTAGTTTTTGGCAAGTATTTGTCTACCTATTCAGTTTCTCAGAACATAAAAACGGGCAAGAAACTTGAGCAACAGGCGAACTGTTGTGACCTGGACTGTTTTGCTTAAAACTTCCATAGATGATGCGTATAAGCATGGTGTGTATTGCGCAGCATTGTCGCGCATTAAAAAAATCACGTTGGGCTCCATCATTTGAAATTCAAATATGTATACTGCTCGCTTTGTTTGCAAAAGTGCTGGAAAATTTCCTCTCATTTGTGTAAAGGCTGGTTTGGTTTATGGGTGTTTAACGTCCCAAAGCGACTCAGGCTATGAGGGACGCCGTAGTGAAGGTCTCCGGAAATTTCGGCCACCTGGTGTTCTTTAATGTGTACTGACGTCGCACAGTACACGGGCCTCTAGAATTTCGCCTCCATCGAAATTCGACCGCCGCGGCCGGGATCGAACACGCGTCTTTCGGGCCAGCAGCCGAGCGCCGTAACCACTCAGCCACCGCGGCGTTTTTTTTTTGTGTAAAGGAAATGTTTTTTTTTTACGAAGTGCAATGTAAATGTACAAAGGCGAGTACGAATTGCATAAGCTACTAGCAGAGGAATACAATATAGCGATCAAAGTGATTAGAACCTTGCAAATGAGTATTTTCAAGCGGATGATTCCTTCATTGCTGTAGCATATTTAAAGGTGGAAGAAGCATTAGGTAGCAAAAATGCAGTGTGTGTTGCGAACCACTCTGGACTGCTGACGAAATGTGAAATTAAAACATTGCGCATGAGTATTTACTTGAATTCAGGACGCACGTTCTTAACATGTGCGCTATATTGTTCATTTATATCTGGTGTGAGAGAGAAAACCATCAAAGTAACACCACGTTGACGTAGCATATACGATGCAATTCCTACTCTGCAGCTTTAATATCGCAAACATCTTGCTTTCCAGACATGTTGCTTATCATGATCAGCAGTCGTTGCAATTTGTCTGACACAAATTTAGTGTGCGCACAGGGACGCCAGCTGTCGGTATACAGCGCGGGACTGCTGGCAGCCATGTAGCCAGTGGGTCAACGTTCTTCCTGCCCCCTCCCCATGCAAGAAACGCTAAAAATAATGCAATTCCACAACGCAGCCATCGGTTGCTCCCGCTAAGCCAAGCACAGTTGAGGCTGTTCGCACAAGCCAGACGGGGCGCGCTCGTGACCGGACCAGTAGCTAGATCACGCCACTTCTCGAATATGGCAGCGCCTATGCGAAAATGGTTAATAGGCCTGTGCCAAGACCACTTTCTAGAGGGTCACCGAGCTAACGGGTCTGCGAATATCGCTGTGGCGATATAGGGTGGCTAGAACTAGCTAGTCACCCTAGAGTGGTACTTCGCACACGCCCGCAGTTTAGACCGGAGGTCTTTAGACCGTAGGTCCCTCAAACCGCAGCTACTACGTGAGCGCCATGCGACGAACAAGGTGCGATTTCATCAATGGTAGATTTAGTATTTTTCGCTTACAAATCTTCTTATCTGACAGACGTCGGCTTTTATAGGGGGCTAAAATGCTGAGAGGGGGTTATATATGCTAACCCTCTACGGCGCCATATCGCGATACTGCTACGACTTCTCGCAGAAAGAAATTGAAGACACAATGCTCCAACAACTGGGCGTTGAAATCTGCTTAAGGAGAATGGTTTCGCTCATCTAAGATCTCTTAATAACGTCGCAGGAACGCTATCTGCATCAACGGCCTTCATATGTTAACTGTTAGGATCACGTGATCTAAAAAGTTGTAAGTACGTATGTTTAGTCCGTAGAGTCTTAAGGTGGGTTCAGACGAGCGGACGGGATCGCGGACGGTCCGAGCGCGGTTATTGCGACACGTGACCAAGCATTCGCGAGTCGGTCCGGACGTCGAACATTCACACGAATACAGCGGGCAATCCGCGCATTCTCTCACCCCCAGCGTGCTTGCGCTGCTGCGCGGCTCTGTTTGCGTGACTCCTGGCCGCTCCTCGTCGCTCTAAATTTTTTACGTTCACTTTGAAACGTCCGGCGCTTAGTTCCAAACACCGCCTTCAAGACTCCTGCGTAGGGAATGGTAACAAAGTAAAATGAATCGCAAGAGCAAGTTCGAAAGCCCACTTAGTTCGGAGGTTTCAGTAAAAGAAACTGAAACATTTCGTACCGACTGTGTACGGGGCCGACTCATGATGTCGTACATCCATTTCCGTGGCGATCTTTTGCGACAACCTATTCCTAGCGCCACGTTGAGGTGGTCAGCGTGTCCAATAGTCCATATAAGTTGGCAGCTCTCAATGCGCGATAAAAAATTAATGCGTATTAAATGCTCAGCTAATCCAGCATATACAAAGCGAAATACATCGGCGTTCACTGTGTTCATTTGCGTTGGCGTCGATAATATTTTAGACGGCGATGGCTTTGAGCAAAGGAAGGGTGCATAACTGGCTCGCGTGATATGCTGACGAGTTCGTGCTTTGATACATGTGGCGGTGGTGAGAGAGATATGGCCTCTCTTAATGCACTGAATGCTGAATGCACTAGCGCTGACAGCGTTGTGGCTGACATGCGGCACTGCAGCAATAGCTAGGCCGCAGCGTTCATTTGGTCATCAATCTCTCGCGATCAACCATTAACTGCATGCCAGCTGCCAGAGTGGCAGGGAGGGCGCGCGACCTAACCAGCGTGCGGAACGCAATTAAAGCAGGTTTCTGCAGTTGGACACCAACGCCACGCACATGAAAGCGAGATTGAGGTCTCCACTGGCCCGCGGAGCCGGTTGTGCGCCTTTCCTTTCGTAAAAATGAACGGCCTTTGGGAAGTTGTCAACGCCAATGAACTCTAAGGACGCCGCCGGCTCACTTGTTTTGTTTGTTTTTGAGGAAAGGAAGTGGCAGAATAACCATTTCACATATCTCGGTGGACACCCGAACCGCGCCGTAAAGGATGGGATAAAGGAGGGAGGGAAAGAACAAAGAGAAAACTGAAAATTGAAAGTTGGATTTTGAGGAAAGGCACGGCGCTGCGCAGCGGCGGAACACCTGTGGCTCGGTGCTACTTGTGGCGCATGCGCAGTAGTGACTACGGAGGGAGAGAGAGAGAGAAATATCACAGGTTGTGACGTCATGTGCCTCCTCAGAGCACCACCACGGCGAAATCGAAGCTCGCGGCCAGTAAAGCGTTCGCTTTAAAACGTGACGGGCGCTTCGCGACTGAGCGCCTTCTATCCAACTTTGCTCATATTAGCAGAAACGGCAAAGAAAAGCGGGCACTCACGGAGGGCGCACCAGCTCAGACACGCAGTAAAGTCGCAGTGCAACAAATGCGCAGTGAACAACGCATTGAACGAAACACGAAAAGGGGGACACACAATGCTGCACTCGCGATGCAAATACGGCGAAAAGCGCCTAAAACGAAAGGCGCCAGCATCGAGGAGAGCAGACGTCATTCCAGATAGCTAGCCAGACGAGCGCTCGAGCCAACATCGACGGAACTAGAAGCAAAAAAGAGCAAAAACAATCCTGGTCCGCCGCCAAGCCCGCGGACTGAAAAAGGCGCTCGCCTTTTTCACTCGCTGCACGGTCCGAGCCCGGAAAAATCCGCGCCGCCCGTTCAAGGTAGCTCAGTGCAGTGACGTTCACGTTATTGTTATGTAGCACGCGGACAGCGCTGACGCGCCCGGACCATCCGCGATCCTGCCCGCTCGTGTGAACCCACCTCTATCATGTGGCGTTACCGTAATAGCTTCCGCCGTGATTAGCACGGAGGTGGAGATGGTCGGCATGGCAGTGCGGCCGCCGCTTGCGTTATATAAGCTCAATGCCTACAGAGCTTCACGCGTGAAACCGGGGCAGCCACTGTGCGTGGACCCGCGGCATGTATTAAGGGACACTGAGGACTATCAAGTTTTTTCTTTTAGTAACATCCGATAGTTCGGCGTTTTGTGACGCTGTCGCCGCTTGTTCGGCAGCGAGAGGTGCATATATTGCTAAGAGATTTAGATTCGAAGTTGCAACACTTTTTCCCGCCGCTACAATTCAAACTCTGGACTCTCTGATGACGAAATAGGACAACAGTGACGTAGAGTAGCGGAAACAGAAACGAGGACTCCGTGATTCTTGCGAATTGCGCTGCGCGCTCCCGCCTATAGTAGTAGCCGAAATGAAAACTACTGCCGGCCAGACGTCGAATGCCTCTATCAGCCGTCGTCGCTTCGTTTACGTTTGCACCAACGTTACGATGATCTCGTTCCCGATTCCGACAACGAAGTCCTCGTAAAGAATTGCGGCCTGCATTCAGCGACCTCAACATCACACAGGGCGCGATGAAATTTGAAGGCAGAAGCGGCGGGTGTGCAAAGAAAGCCCTAGCTCCGAGGAGTCGGCAGCGTCGCTGTCACCGCCGAGCCACCGTTACGACTGATGTGTAGCGACTAGAACGTGTGGGCATATTTAAATTCTGTAATAATAGTCCTCGAAGGGCTGGCTATGCAGCCGAGCGTCTTGGTACGTTGACGATGCGGACACGCCTAGCGGTGTGTTTGCTAGCGTGGAGGCGCGTTGAACATTGGCTATACACAGCACTTTTTCCTTTTCGCAGTTGCGTGCCGTTGCGCGAACTTCATCCGAGGAGCACTTAGAGAGGGACTTAATTGGAGGTCCACTGCGGCTCCGCCCTTGTAAATCGAGGCGTATAAGGAAACAATGCGGACACGCTGAACGCATAGCCGCGAAGCTCCCCAAAAACATACCGAAACTCAGTTGGCCGCCCTTTGCGCCGCGAATTGCAGGTTTTCTTTGATTTCCAATGATCGGGTCGTCTTTTTTCTGTCTTTCTGGTGTGATAATAGTGTACAAGTGGTTTCAAAACAAAAGTATATACTTCAATATTGATCAAACACGTAAACTTCATACACTTGATCAGCCTGAGAGATCTGTAGTTATCTTTTCTCCTATTTCATCATCACGCGTGTACTTGCGTGATTAGCCTGTGGCGGCGATGCCTGTATTTTATTTTTGATATTTTCTACCTTGCAAGAGCTTTGTTTTCAGAACGAGTGGTGTTTTTGTGTTTAGGAGCTGGTATTTGTTGTAGGCCGTACCCACGAAGCACAAGAATGGGCTACGCAATGTGTAACAAACGTCTACAAAAGTATACGGTAAAGTCTAGAAGAAATTTATGTTTCGATGTTCTGTAGACAATAGGACAAAAGGAGGTGTTATATGCCTGCTAATGGTCCGCCAAAAAAGATCTAGAAAACTTCTTCGTAGTAACTCGTTAAGAACATATTTAGACATTTTTATTTTTGGTAATGGCTGCTTATATGAAGCCTATAAACTCAATATAGTATGCTATATATTTAGAACCCTCTGAAATCAACCAGTGGGATTTCATCAGGCTTAGTGCTGATCCTTTTTTTAGAGCTGCAAATTTTGTTTGCTCATATATGTGCAGTATACCTCGAACTGCAAAGGGCAGGCAACTGCCCTTTTCGGGATAAATTCACGTGCAAATGAGGCAAGAAAACCCGCTTCATCAGTCTCTGCCATAGTTTCATCAGTTCGTCAGTTTCTGCCTGCGGTGTGCGTGGAGCTTGAAACCAGAATAGTCGAAGAAATTGTCTCGCGCTCTACTACGTACGGTACGTCTGACGCGCACTCTATATTGCTCTTATTACTCTTTTTGTATACCGACTTCGAAGAAGGATGCTATTTGCAACTTTCGTTGCTTGGACATTCCTGCTGCCCTAACGGGAGTGCGCAATTATCCTATGTTAATTGACGCTGAGTTATGTACATGACAAGCTCAGTCGTGCGCTAGTCACCGAAATAAAAGATGCATTAAAATTCATATGATTGGACTTACGTTCACTGCGGCGTTAGTTCACATCTACCGACTGTTTGTGTCAAGTACTTGGACATACATGCAAAGATACCTTCGGAACAAATTGCTGACAAAATAACCTCGCAAAAACGTTCTCGAGTAAACTTCTCGTCAGAGAAATTTTTAAACCGTTGCGTGGAAAACGTATATTCAGAGAAGTTTTTAAAAAGTTTGTGAATGAACCTCTTTTGTCAGTATGTTTTTAAAACGTTTGTGAATAAACCTCTTTTGTCAGTATGATTTTAAAACGTTTGTGGATAAACCTCCATTGCCGAGATGTTTTTTAAACGTTTCAATCTAGAGTTACACGTTGCGAGATGTTTGGAGTTGTTTGAAGATGTTTTAAAGAAGTTATGTGTATCGTGGGTAGCCACATGCATTGGCTAGGGCGGTTAGCTTGGCTGCGCAGCTGCGTGCTCGCGTGAGGCTCGCGGCGGCTGGCATGTGTCCCGTCTCGTGCCGGTATTCTCCTGGCTGGAATAAACCTGTCCGGTTGCCATCTCAACAGGCGAAATCGATCCCATCATATCCCTTTTCTCAAGGCTGCTGAAGAGGAGAGAGACAACCAAGACGTCGTATACGAGGAATCTTTGTATGACGACATACATGAAGACGACAAGGCACTAACACTCCCTGGGACTTCAGTTTCTCCAGAAGATTCGCAAACAACCTGCGCTGACGCCTCCCACCGGCACATAAGATGTGGACGTTGCATCATTCCTCCCAAGAGTTTGCTTTTTTGTCGGGGGAGATGTAGGCAGTAGCCACATGCATAGGCCGGATAGCTTTGCTGCGCGCTTGCGTGTGGCTCGCAGCGGCTGGCACGTGTCTCGTGCTCGTGCCGGTATTCGTCTGACTGGAATAAACCTGGCCTGTTGACATCTCAACAGCATTCTATCGATACAAGCTGACTTAAATTTCTCCTCAGAATCCCTTTAAATTATCTAGGGCTAAGCTCAACAAGACCTAAGTGCACAGAAGGTCTTATTTGTGCTTTTTTACTGCTCCCTCCTATTCTTGGCCCGAAACCCCCAAGGTTTGAGTTATTAAAACGTTTGCTAATCTTGTTCTATTATAATTAGGCATAATGAGAAAGTACTTATTGCAAGGCGACACTGCTGGTAACAGCAGGCACTTAATTTTGTCCGCATAGCGCCCTCTTATTATTCTTTCTTGTGATATTTTTAACGCGATAGCCTTAATTTATATGTCCCACATGTCCAAAAATAAACCTCGCCTGGGAAAACTAGTCGTTAGAAAGGGCTGGTGACCGCCCGACATCCTGCGAGTGGAGCGCGAAGATGCCAGAACGGGCAAACATGCTCCGTCCACAGATGGCATGGAGCATTGCATGGAAGGAAAACTCCGTGGCAGATGGTAAAGAATAGCGGCGTCTCCAGGGAAGGAACAGGGAGAGGAAGTGCTTCCTGTCAGTACAGTAACGCTATACACCCGACCACTGACTTAATTCTTACAGGCCGGCATACCGCGGTTTCATGCTGCAGGTCAGACACTGCATGCTGCTCGCTTCGCGTGACTCGAAGAACGGCTTATTTTGTGGCGACGACGCGGGCCAAGCTTAATGGTTAGCAGTACATGTGAGTGTGTGTGCGTGTGTGTGCGCGCGTACGTGTATGTGTGAGAGAGAGGTACACTCATCGTTAAAAGTGTACCTCCCACCTATTCAGGAGGCCTTCATCCGCCTCCATACTCCGGACCTCCAGTACACAGCAGTGGAACTAGAAAGCGATGGCGAAATCGACTTCAAAGACGCAGTGGGAGGCGATCATTGCAAAAGCGAAGTGTAATACCAATACTGGTCGCAGATTTCGAGTCACATATATGAACGCCGGTTAATTTTTTTTGTAGCTATAGCTACACTAGGCTAGACATGGTTACGGCATGCGCCGTAACCATGTCAACTAGTTGCTCTGAGCCATGGAGGAAAAAAACTTAGGAGAGCGCGCGACGCCAAGCGGCCAGCCTTCGCAAGCAAAGCGCTCGTGAAGCCGCTCACTTCCCAGTTTTTTCGCTCTCCCAATCAGTACTTAGTATTTTGGTGTTGGTATGTTTTAGTTCCCGCGTCTGCGCGCCCCGTGGCGCGGGCGTCTACTGCAAGGAGGTTGATCTACAGTCTGCTCCGCTAGTCCGCGCATGTGCGCGCCCGGCGGCGCTAGATGTCACCGCACGCTATCACGTGGCGTGGTCACGGGGGGACCAACTCTCTTCTTTTTAATGCATTTTTACTTTTTACGACTAGGCTTCAAATCTCTCGCGGATGCTCCCTCCTCAGTTTTTTTTCCTCCATGCTCCGAGCCATAGATGTTCCGCTGCTCCGCCGCGCGCATTCACTGCCGCTTCGCTAGTCACTACTGAGCATGCGCCGTGACCAAGGCAACTGATTGCACCAAGCCACAGAGCGTGGCGGCAGTCGTTTTACAACTGTGTACAAGGCAGCTACTGCTGACCATATCGGCGCTTTCATGTGTCGATTGTTGTAGCGAAGGTTGGAGCGAATGGTATTTTATACAATGATTGAACAAAATCAAAGGCAAGTACAAACGGCGAGCTAACATGCGACTTTGTCCCGGCCAATGACAGAGCTGCGCAGCAATTATTTCAGGTTAAAATCGAGAACCTTGCCATCCTTCCGCCGAGTCGCGTCTCGATTCGCACTTTGAATCCCAAAGAGAGCTTAGTCATTTTCACGTGTGGTGCGGTGCACCCGAAAGCGCAGCAACACGGCTTCGGGTACACGACGCTTAAGAGACAAACATCGGAAGTGAGGCGCAAAGCGTCGTCTGGTCTCCCGCGCTGTGTGGAACCGCGGGTGCCACGGGTGACGAGGGAGCACGAAAAAAGCGCGCGAACGTGATGCCATTCAGCCAACGGGAGGGCCTAACAAGGAGGGGACGCGCAGGAAAGGAGGGGAGCGGCGTTCTTCAAAACGTGCCATTACTTTTTGCTTATTGAGGGGCTTTATACATATTTAGGTACTCGAATGACGGTGAAGATCGGGTTGTCGGCGGAAATTCGTAGCATAGCTGACGTGCTGCGGACGTAACACATCCGAAACACATTCGCGGGAAGAACCGACGCAGTGGCTGAATGGTTAGAGCGCTGGGCTGAGCCAGAGTACCAGGGATGCTTCCCGGCCGCGGCGGCAGCATTTTAAAATGATGGAGGAGAAACATCAAAGGCGCTCGTGTGCTGGGCGATGTCAGCGCAGATTAAAGAACCCAAGGTGGTCTAAACTAACCCGGAGCTCTTCACTACGGCGTCCCTAAAAGACTATGCGTGGTTACGGGCCGCTAAACTCCACGATTTACAATGTTTACATTCGCTCGGGCAGAGTACATGGTCGTGAGCATCTCGACCAATTTGCAACTGGGTCCCATATGCGCCGCGTAGGCTCACGGTGCAAACTCTCGCTTCACACAGAGGCGTATCCATCTGATTTGTGCGGTAATAGAGCAGTCGCCCGTGTGACTTCGGTGCTGCCTTTCACGATTGTGGTAAGGCCATTGTTGCCAGAGGCGAAGGCGCCGATCCACATCTTTGATAAGCAAAGGGCCCTTTCTTCCTGGCACATATGTGTGAAAAATGAGGGAGGGAACTCATTTACATAAAAGTTCTTACGCTAAATGTTGTACCTTTATTTCTACCATCTTATTCCCCGTTTCAAAGAAAAACTTCTGGGTGGCATAACTCGTAAATAGAGCCGTCGATGCCAAGGCGCTTCTTGTGGTCAACAAAGAAGCGTTGCCGAATACAGAAATCCACAGGTCGCGCGATTGGTGATCTAGGCGCTTAGGTGCCATCTCTGCCCATGATTGCGTATATAATTGTTGTTGTTGCCTCAAAGGCGATGGCACATACCCACGGTGGGGGATCGGCCAGGGTTTGGTGCAGATCCAAAGAGAAAATTCACCCAGGTTTATCTCAATAGAGGAATCTGTGAAAACAAATAACGAAATTTGAGATATGTTGTGTAAATCGGAATGAAAATCGAGGAAACAAAACAGTGGATGTTGAAATAAATTTGAAAGCAATAATCAGAAATAAATTAATTTTGAGAGAAAAGTAAAGGCAACGGAAAGTTAACACAAAAATCTCTTGGTTTCGTCGACATACCTGTGAAGAAGCTCACACTCCTGCTTAAGGGCATGCCCTGTGACGGTTGCTCCGGAGAGGAGGACGGGAAGAGAAAACGGCTGCCCAAATTGAGCAAGATATTTGCATAAACTTAATTATCTACCGTGAAAGCCGCCGGCAGAGAGGTTGAAATGGTCTAACGTTTCAACGTCCCCACATAAACATATATTTGACAGCATGAACCCGGAACGGCGTAAATAAAGATTCAGATGAGGAATCCTACAGCACAACAATGTCATGGAAACCTCACATTGCCTTGAAGCACATGAACGTATGTTCCATGAGAATTTAAATGTTCAAGTCCACTGTAGCATGGATAGGCTCATGGTGTAGTTGGCAACGTTCATAACAGGTCCTGGTCAGCACGGTGAGGTTTGGAACATGGGCAACAGGCCCACTGATGGGTGATTTCGCTAAGAAATCAGCCATCGAATTTGAAGTAATGCCACAGCGCCAAATTGAATCCACTGAAAACGCACTTCTTGCACATGAAGGGGCACAAAGTACATTAGGGATCGGTACAAGAGAGTAATCCTCAAGCTTTCAAGCGCTGCCAAGACTGAGAGAGTCCGAGAGAATGATTACATGAGAAATATTGCGGGGAACTTTTGGAAAGGCCAAACTAATAGCGAGAAATTCAGCCGCAAAAATTGATGTAGAATGTGGGACCCAGATAGAATAACACCAGTCTAGTGCGTGGGAATAAAGAGCTACTGCTGCAGTTTCACCATGTTGAGATGCATCTGTGAAAATAACTACGTGGCTCGGATACTGGAACAGGTATTCTTCCAGGAGACCATTTAGCACATTGGCAGACAAGTTTTTTGCATGCATATCCACTGTAAAAAAAAATGCTCCGCAGTAGAGAAACCCACTGTTAATGCATTGCCGGAGGGTTTTCCGCAACATGAGGTACGGACTAAAGGTCAGAAAGAGACTCCGTATGACGGCTGTCACATTCTTGGTAACGGAAAGTTACTCCATGCTATGCACAAGAACGAAATCGGTTTTTCCACAACGAATGCTTCTGCTTTATTCCTAATAAAGTTTCTGCAATGTGTATGCATACATCCTCCGTTCACTCGGAAGTTATTTCATTTAGAGCGGAAATTATGTTTTGTAATTATGTACTTTCTGTAGTAAATGAACATGCGTCTTCATATAGCTTCTGCCCACAATGTTCGCTGCAGATACTATAGCCGTCCAGGTGCCGAAGAAATAAGTATTATGTACAAGGCTTTCCTTTACGCATATTATGTATTGCATACGTACAAAGAATGCAGCTTAGAATGAAAGAGTGGTAAGTGTTTGGGTGAGTACACGTACATGTTTTATTTTCATGGCAGACTACACACATTTTACATCTGCACATTGCTGTCGGATCCATCTGAAAAGCATAAAAAAATCCTCATTTATTAGTCACACAACACCAAATATGAATTTCACAAATACATTTCAACCATCTGCTATTGAACAATCGGCTTTCGTAGAAGCTTGCAAAAGCCATTCACTGAGAACCAACCCTTTATAATTTATTGCCCAAAATTCATTTCTCATAACAGTAAACAGTAAAAACCACAGGCCCAGAATGAAGCAGACAAAATGCGCTTACCCGGGCGGCACTGTGCGCACGAAAGTCTTTATGGTTGTCTCTCATTTTGTGCAAATAGAAAGTAGCTCAGGATGGGTGCCAGATACAATTCAATGCAGGTGCCTTTCTGTACATAGTACTCAATGCACAACTTAGCGAGCAAGGAACATTGGTAACGTCTGAAAAAAGGCCAGACACTTGCCGAATTTATCGTCCATCCAATTTTTTATAGGCAAGACAAGACAACGCGAAAGTCCCATACCCAGTTTATATCCAGTTCACGGGCCGAAAAACACTATAACATCGACGAATTCACTTCGAAGTGAGAGGCTCCACTTCAGAGCACGGCGCCATGTTGGCTGTCGAGCATCTGCTGCGTACGCTATGTGCTATATGTTTGATGTCACCGTCCAGTTTCTTCGACCCGTTTCGCTGCATCCGAACCGCCACTTCCGCTTCCGGCGTTTTGACCAATCAGGTGTGCCCGCTGCGGCAGATTATGATGCTTTTTATTATGACACAAACTTGGAATACGGCCCCAGGAATCACACTGCCCCCAAACCGCATGTTTTCACTCATAGTTTCCATTATCTCAGCATGTGCAAGAAAATGTACTAATATCTGATGTCAGTGAAAATGCAGTCAACGTACCAGTTGCAGCTCACTAAGGCATTCCAATATCTCTGCAGTGTGCCGCACAAGGAACGGATGCTCAAGTTTAAAAAACGGGCTCTTTGCAGAAATTTAACCAAAGGCCATTGCCATGTGAACCTTATCAAAATGATGACCCAGAAAGACAGTGTCCTCATGTGTCTGATGCAAAAGAAGGATAAAGGCATGAGTCTTTCTGATTCTTGAACAGCTGTGATACGTTTTTTACTGGTACTGCTTGGCGCAGCTTCAGTCTTCTTAACATTTTGTGATATAATTTCACATATGCGAAAGATCTCACTAGCAAACATTTCGGCACTAATGGAGAAGCAAAAAGACCCATATCCAAGGCCTTTTTTGTGACACTAAAGGAAGGCTCGCCTTTTAGGGTCATTTCTTACGAAGAGGTCCATGTGGCAACGAACTGAGAGAATTTTGGCAAGGGTTCTGTGTTCTGAAGCCTAAGAATTGCTCATGAGGTGCCCTGTAGATATATCACAATGCCTCAGTGAGCTGTTACTGGCTCTGTGAGTGCACTGTCACTTGATATCAAGGGTATGTACTTTTCCTCGCCACATGCAGCAATGATGTATACGTCAAGCGAAAGCATAAAAGATTTCTAAGTGCAATTCCAGATTGCTTGCGGAGGAAAGCACAAGAGTCTGGCCATGCTCAGCTGTTACCTTTGCTTCTTGCTCGAGTTCTACAGTGAGTACTACGTAATGACGTGTCTGCATCAACTCATATTTAACACCTGTCCTGTGTGACCTCCATCTTGCATTACATGACAGGCAACTTTATAACACCCTTCATGCAAGAGTGTCATCAGGGTCAGTGTGTTCTGTCAGCTTAATGGCCCTGTGGTTTGTGCTGTTTTCTACTCTTAAATTAATTACTGCCTTCATTCTCCACGCCATGAAGCCTGAATGTGCTACACTGGGCTGCTCCACGCATCGTGGAGCAGCCCAGTGGCCATTTTTTTTCATACATCGGAGGAACTCGGCTCGAAAGCCATGCTTACTATATTCAGCAGACAAGGGTACATGTGAGACACATCATTAATAACCAATTCGCACAGTGGTATCTGGTGCAAGAATATCTAAATACTACTCAATTTTTGCTTAAGTTTTCAGATACACCCTTAGATTAAAAACATAATTTGGATACATAAGCAGAAGCACAGCACCAAGGTACTCACCAATTGCTTGAAGCACTGTATGCAAGTTTTCATGCCATCATGAATACAGCACACTGTCCACATCTTCATCATGCCATGTCACTTCAGCACTTCAGTAGCAAAATTTGCCTCTAAAAAAAAGAGTAGTTTTGTTTATGCTAGAATGGTCATATTTAATTTTACTATATACTATGTACTTCTCATTGTACTGCCCCAGACTAAAAAATACCAATAATCATCATGCTTTGAATTATGTCATATATGATCACCAAATTTGGTGTAATTAATATTTATTTACTTATTGTACCCTCAGGGCCAAAGGCATTACAGAGGGGAGTGGGTTAATTAGGATAAACAACAATGAAATAGAATATAGTGAAAATAGGTATTAGAAAATAAATTTCCTCCAGCATAAAACAAAGAACAACATCCAGAAAACGTAAATAGTATAGAAACAATGTTTACAATACAGTGGAAGCAGATAAACACACAATCAACTTTCTTAAGAATAAACAATATTAGCTACAGCGTCATGAAAGATTTTATTATCAGGAACGGCTTCAATATGGGGGAAGGCGGTTCCATTCCACAGATGTGCGGGGAAGATATGACTGAAAAGAAGATTTGGTGTGGCATGTTGGGATGCCAACCTTCTGGCGGTGATCGATGCGACGTGAAATGTATTCAGGGGGTGACATGAAATAGTTGTGAAGCGCAACGTGATGATATAGCTTGTGAAATAGTGTTAGGCGACCAATTTTGCGGCGAGATTGTAACGGTGGGAGTGAGACGTTAGATTTCATGGCTGTGATGCTTGCCGTACGGTTGTAATTTGAAAGAATGAAGCGAACGGAATTATTTTGGAGTAATTACAAGGAATATGTGAGGTTTTCATGCGTGGGGTCCCATATTGATGCTGCGTATTCTAGTTTCTTAGAAATTAGTGTTCTTAGAAATTCTGATCGAAATAAATCTGACAAAATACTATTTCAGAAAATGTGGTGCAAGGAAGAAGGACGCTAGCTAGATAACCTAGACGAATGTTTTCAGTTGCATGCAGCCACCGGCACCCTTGCACACAAAATGTACAATTTAGTGGGTTTTACCTTTCCGAATAGAATTTGATGCTGCAAACATTTCAGTAAAAAAATTTCAACCTTCCATTCTGCATAAAGGAACGAAAATTCCTCTGCTTTTTTTTTCACAAGCCTCTGCAAGTACACAATTCAGTGAATCTACTCTACAAGTACTTGAATCTGTCATCACAAGACAGGGATGAGAAAGGAAACAAAACAGGCACTGACTCGCAACTGAAGTTTATTAAAGTGAACAGGGAGTATATAGAAAAGCCAAACACCACAAACTACACAATTACACATAAGCTATATCACAACATAAGTAAAAGATTGCCCTTAACATTCCTCTCATCTAGACAGTCCAACCCGCTGCATGTAAACGCTATGGGCAGCACACTCACACATTCGTCACCGAGTCATGCGTCTAGCCTCGACAATTTTGCAGTTAATCTGCTCTGAACATAGTGCCAAAATGCGTGTTGCTGAAAGGAATGGCTAGCAGCCTTCACATTCCTTGCAATGTGCACATAAGTTAGAACCCCTACCAATATCCAAATACCTCTTGTGCTCCTGTAGTCTTACATTGATACACATTCCAGTTTCACCAACATAAACCCAACCACATGATAATGGTATCCGACAGACCACATACATTTTGCAAGGCACAAATATGTTGCCACGTTTCACTCGACACATGTGCTTTTCCTTAACAAAATTCACAATATTATTAACAATTTTACAGATTGTAGACAACTTATTAGGGGCCGACAACACCATTTTTACGTCATACCTTCTGGCCACAGTTTTAAAATTTTGCGATAATATATGTATGTACAGTAACACAGTCAGTCTTTGGGCATCCCACTGGCTGGCCCCGGCCTGATCGTGCCAGTCCCTGCGAAGGGCTTTTAACATGCTAAAGGGAAGAATAGCGCAGCATCAAGTAACGAGAACAGCAGGACAGCACACCCACGCAAAAGTGCCAACCTTGGAGCAGATACAGAATCCAAGAGCGCGTGCTTAACATACAGCGCTGACAGTCAAGGAAACGAGGAAACACGGATTTAAACGCTAAAGATTGAACGAGCCCGATCCTTGGCTGCCAACGCTGAATGTCAAGTACGCGCTCTTGGATTCTGTATCCGCTCCAAGGTTGGCACTTGTGCATGTATGTGCTCTCCTGTTGCCCTTGTTACTTGATGCTGCGCCATTCTTACCTTTAACATGTCTGACCAACTTGCCCAATCTTATACGCTCAGCTTTAACAATTTATCGCACGCTCCTGCAATAGCATGGTTGGGAAATCATGCTTTCATTAGCCTTAAAATCTTCTCTTGGAAACCAGTTGTCACGCTGTGAAAGCATGGCTTCACCAATACCTAGCCTAGACTTGACGACGCAATGCTATCTTTCAGTAGCTTAGAATCATTCGACCAACAGTCAAGTAGCTGCTTAACACTCCTGGGTGAATATTGCTAGCATACATGGCGTGTGCAGAACATCAAGGTAAGCTTCAGAAACAGCAGCTCTTTTTGTTGAGACATTTTCTCCAAGGTAAACTTAAGACAAAGGACTTGCTCCTTAAACAACTTCACAATATGTACAGGTCCCACACTATCGAAACCTTTGTAAAAGACCAGAAAATCATAGACGTAGAGAAAGATTTCCCCCAGCCCATGCAATTTCTTGGCAATCATTCCATCCACCCTGCTTAAGAGAATATTGCTTGACACAGGTGCAGCCTTCAAATCGATACATTTAGCAGACTTGAACATATGCCACACTGCCATACTCCACAAACATGCTCTTCACTTCAAATAAAAGGAGGCAAGTGCCAAAAAAGACATATTACACACCCGTTCCTGAACACAAGCTCATCGTTGTGTTCCGATATACGCATTCATAAGCTTTTCACAAGATCTTCATACGGGATAGAATAAAATAGTTCTACATCGACACTAATCACAAGACAATCCGCTGGATTGCCATTCTTAAGATACTCAACCACACTGCGAATTCAGTAGAAGAAATGGATCTTCAAGACGCGAAGTAGACAGATGCTTTTGCAAACAACCAGAGACAATTTTGCATGAACCCTTTCCTGAAATTTATCTGAAGAGCATGTTATTGAATAGCATTTATTTGAAGAGCATATCTGTAGAGTACCGCAGTGTGGTATGTGCTCTAAAATCTGAAATATGTAGTGGTTCGAAGGTTGGCCTTGTGCTAAGCGATATTTTGAGTAGGGTGGATAGAATAATTGTCATGAACGTGCATGGGCTGGGGGAAAAATCTTTTGCTATGTCGATGATTTTCTGGTCTTTTATACAGGTTGTGATAGTTTGGGACCTGTACATATTCTCAAGTTGTTTAAAGAGCAAGGCCTTTATCTCAGGTTTGTTTACCTTGGAGCAAATGTCCCAAGAAAGAGCTGCGGTTTCTGGACCTTACCTTGATGTTCCGCACACTTCATGTGGGCTGGCGATATTTACCTAGGAGTGTTAAGCTGCTCCCTGGCTACATGTCGACCATTCCAAGCTAGTGAAAGATAGCATTGCACTTTCTAGCGTGGGCTCAGAATTGATGAAATTATGCTTTCACAGTATGACAACTAGTTTCCAAGAGCAGATTTTAAGGTTAACGAATGCAGGATTTCCCAACGTTGTTACTGCAAGAGCATATGATAAATTGTTAAAGAAGCTGAGACAGTTTTGCGGTGACCGGCACAATAAGGCTGGGGCCAGCCAGTGAGATGCCAAAAGACCAGTTGTGTTACCGTATTACATTGATTGTCGCACAATTTGAAAAATGAGGCCTGAAGGTATGATGTAAAAATGGTTTTCTTGGCCCCTAATAAGTTGTCTAAAATATGTAAAATTTTAAGAAAAATTCTGTGAATGTGGCTCGAGAAAAGTACACATGTAGAGTGAAATGTATATGTACCTTGTAAAATGAATGTGGTATCAGATATTATTATCTTGTGGTCAGGTTTGTGTAGGTGCAACTGGAAGGTGTATGAATGTAAGACTACAGGAACACAAGAGGGTAGAGGCTTGGCTAGGTGGTTGGGGTAACTTTGCTGTACATTGCACGGGATGTGAAGGCTGCTACTCTTTCCTTTTGGCAACACACATTTTGGCAGTAAATTCAGAGATTAAACGGGAAATTATCGAGGCTAGACACATCTTATGACTCCGTGACGAATGTGTGTGTTCTCTATCGTGTTTACATGCAGTGAGTTGTACTATCTCGACCAGGGAAATGTTGAGGGCAATTTTTAACTCGTGTTGTCCTGTATGCTTATCTGTAACTGCATGGTATATGGTGTTGCTTGGCTTTTTATATATTCCCTGTTCACATCAATAAACTTTAGTCGTGAGTCAGCGCCTGTCTTGTCTCCTTTCTCATCCCTGTCTTTCGCGCTGGTAGATTCACCGCGATGGCTCACCTCTGCAGAAATCAAGACATGACATTTTCCTCTTCACACCCATGGTTCAGCGCATAATACGGCAAAGGCTTTTCAATTCCAAGGAAAGTTCATGGCTCCATTTAACACTGCCTCCTGCTTACAAGACACAGCCGCATTCATTGTAGATTCTACCTGTGACACAAAGAGAAAAGTTTTAGTTTGAGTAGACTAAACTAGGAAAGAAGCACAAAATATCTATAGCCAAATAACTGAACTGAAAGAAATAGAGGGTAGTGTAATAGTGAACACACATACATTGCATGCAAGATATATGCATGATATATTGTAATATCCAACACTGCTACCATTGCCTTAGCCAACTACTTCATAAATAACAAAAAATGCAGTATCACAAAAATACTGACACAGTACTATTAGTTTTAATAGTAGCAGTGCAGGATCCATGAAAAAAAAAGGGCCCAGTGCTGGCTGTCGTTCCCACAGCAGCCTTGTGACCAATGGCCGGTGTAAAGGAAAGAGGAGGAATGACTGAAAAGAGAAAGAGCCAAGGGGAAGGAAGATAGGTATAGAAGGGCTTAGGATATGATAGGCAAATAAGGTTGTTTAGACAGTGAGCACAAAATAAACATTACCACACAAGTAAAGACATACAAGACCAACCATATATATCACTGTGCAAAGTGGCAAACTTGATGCCAAAGTGTTTTCAATAAAGTGATTATAATTATTAATAGCATAACTGACCGAGTGAAACCAAAACAGGGATCAACAGGGGAAGTCGTTAATATTCTGGCAGAAATTAAAAGAAGAAAATGGACCTGGCCAGGGCATACAATAGAATATGAATCACCAATGGTATCTTAGGGCAACAGAATGGCTTTGATGGATTTTAATAGCACAAGGTCATCTGTGGCCAAAGAGTGCCCTAGCATAATAAGTTAATTTCGTCTACTCAAGGTGAGATCAGAGACCCATTTCCCAAGCATTTTGTTCTAGAAAAGCCGAGCATCACGCCAGGAAACACCTTGTGCATTATATCGCAACAATATGAATTTCACCCGAAGAAAAATATAGCAGGAGAAAGCTGATTACAAGTTCGTTAGATAAGATTGGGAGATTTCTGAGGATAGTGTGGCATGCAGCTGGTGCAAGACAGATAATTAAACTGGAAGAGGCCATTGTCCTGAGGTGAATGTAAACTAAGCGATGAGGATAATGAATTTCACTACACTCGAGCTGTTAAGAATTAGCTCAAGCTCCATGCTTCAAGAAGATGCAAGTTTGCTCAGTGACAAAAAAAATCATAAGTTCACCCAAGAATTGGTATCTTGATGGTATCAGGCTGCAGGTGCAGATGAATTAATCCTTCCTCAGAGAAGAGCTACATAGAGCACAAAGCATTTTATGCCAGTCCTACACTGACAGCTGTTAATAAGTATTTTAAAACTGGCTTTAATTGCACAAACAATAATGCCCAGTTTGTGTTGGTCATGTGACTATGTTAATGAGGCTCTCATAAAAATTCTAGCAGGAGCTAAAATAGAAGCTGTCTCAACTTAGTTTCTATGGCAACGATGAAGAACTTAAACACATGCTGATTATTGCCCTACAAATTTTAAATTATACTGAAAAGTAATAGGGTGGTGCTTGTGCTGCAAAAACTACACCTCAACAACAAACGGAACACAAGATAAAGGCAATCACAAATTGCCCAAAATTTGAATGTTTGACAGAACAAATATGAAAAGAAAACCTCTCCACAACTGGAACAAAACAGCGTGATACCGAGCACACATTTGAAAATTGTTTCATCCAAATCCCCAGTCTGGTGCTCCAGCACTCGTCAGCCAGCATGTCATGAAATGTACCTTAGTTCTGGTAGCTGTAAAGAGTATACAGCTGATCCAGCATTTTGATATGTGAACAGTAACCCTCAATGATTACCAGGCTGAATACTTTTAAGAGGCTGTTCTAGTAACAAGACTGCAGTGAAACACTTAGCAGGTTATGCTGGCGTAATAATGCAAACCGTTAATCTGAGAGTTCGGTACCACACAACTGTGAGGTAACTCCTAAAGTTTTGCAATCAAATGCAAAAAAAGGACTGCCTATTATATAAACAAAATGCCAGGACGGAAGTGCTGCAATACAGCAATAGCGATACAATGTACATTTTAAGCAACACAATGAAACATGATCTTTTATCCTTAATTATCAGAATTTAAATATCTGTTTTCCTTGCTCACTTGCAAAAATAAGTTTAGATCATGAAAGCGCTCAAAAAGACAAGGATACAGAAAGAGATGGACACACAGTGCGCTTACTTCCAGTGTCTTTTTGAGCGCATCCACTATCTAAACATGGTTACCCAACTAGCCCAAATGCTGTCATTCCAAAATTAAGCCTTTCACAAAGTAGGAGCAGCTTTCACCATACAAGGTGCACCATAACTAATCCAACACTTTTTTCATATGTTTTCTCTAAGAATAAACACTGCTTGAAGATTTTGCAATAATACTTGTCTTTTTGATTCTACAAATGTAACATGCAAGTGTTCAATGAAATGACCATCTGCCCATCTTGATCATTGCTCAAAATCAGGGTATAATGCGCCATGAAGGGCAGGCTCTCCTTGATTTTTATGTTTTCCTAACGAAGCATGTACGTGCAACCCTTCTGCTGGCTTGTATGCAGCAGGTTTGTCTAGGTAGGTGAACTGTGGTTTTGCCATAAAGATGAAATGGTACTTTGGAAGTGAATGGCTTTCTAAAATGCATTTAACATACATACTGGGGCTTTAAAAGCACCTGGTGTAAGCAATATCAGTGGGGGGACAGCAGGAGTGGCCTAGTGGTCTGAGCATCTGCCTCGCAAGCGGGAGGTGCGGAGTTCGATCCCCAGTGCCACCGAGTAACCAGCGGTGATACAATAGGTCTTTTCAATGGCCAGTTTAAAACTTGAAATAAACATGCTGCAATATATACAAAAAATGATTTGTGTGCTCTCTCTTACATGACATTAGTTAATCATATCATAGTGTTGGTAGTATAGAAAATGCATGCGCAGAACATATACATGCACTGTTTTTGTTGATATCTTACCTGCTATGTGCTCTTATGCCATGTTATGTGCTGGGAAAGCAACAGAGAGTGAGCAATGGTGTGTTGCAGCCTTTCTTCTGGTGGAATTTGAATCATGTGAAGTGCAGCTGAAAGAAATTGTTTCATACATAAGTATATTTCATGCAACACAACAAAAAGTGCACAGCCCCATCATGAGTTGTGGTTTAAACTAATAGTGAGCATTTTACTACTCTAACACATGATGCAAGTCAGTGATGCTGGAGGCACAAAACTAAATACTGTGAGGTAACAAGAGCTAATATGAACGATCATGCCTTTAAGATATATTGTCAATATACATTTTCCTGAACGAACTAAACTAATCCTTAGAAGCATTCAGAGGAAGACAATTTTGCTAAATGCCTTTTGCCAGAATAGGCCTTTTATGAACCAGGTACAAATGTAAAGAATCTGACTTTAAGGCCATGCTATGCATGCTCTAATGCCAAAGTAGTAGCACACAAGCAATTTGTATACTATACCCCTAGTTTTATGGTGGGCCTGTACTCCACAATTTTCACGCAAGGTAGTGGAAAGTATGTGCAATAAAACAGACCTCTGCTTGCTGAAACCGACAAATAAATACTGGGTTTCTAAGGCAGGAAAGAAGTTACAAATTTCCTTCTGCAGGTTTTGAACTTCTGGCTAGTTATTTGAAAAATATCAATCCCTGACCTGCAGTGATTGATGTTTCAGCAAATAACATTTCCATTGTAACAGTGGAAATGCTCTCTTATTTGAGGAATGACTTTTCAAAAGCCTGCGTTTCATGGTGGCTGTCAAGTATCCCTGATAATGAGAAACCAGTCACGACACAACCAAGCCCCCATAGCACATTTTCAACTACACCCTCAGATGTAGTTTTAAAGTAAGTGTTAAGCAATACAAATACAAATCCCTTGATTTCCTTCATGATTTATCACTGGTGTATGCAAAGATAACCGTACAAGATGTGGAGTGCATGATAGAGAGAGTGTAGGCAGATGGTTTCTTGACACTCACAAAGTGAACAAGGGAAGGAAAAATCTCAGGATGTTTGCCAATGTTTCGACAAGGCGACTTGTTTTCGTCTGGGGTCAACATACACAGATGAAACTTAGAATCTCTCAAGTACAGGATTGTCCAGTCTTAGTGCGAAAACGCGAGCACATGGCTGTGCTCTTTGTGCCACTGCGTCTGACATTGCCGCACATCGAAGTGTAACAGATGACACGAAGCACCACATCCAGGAGCCTCTCCTCCTGCGCCATTTTGCAGCGATGAGTGGCTGAGCCGCATGCAGTGGATCTCTAAAGAGTGCAGCCACGTGCTCACATGTTTGTACTAAAAGTGGCCAGCTCTGTACATTCCAGAATTGGCGTAATTATTTGAAAAGGCCTTGCACATGGTTAGAGGTTTCCCAACCCATAATTCCCCCTCTTTTCCTGCTTTCTTTAATTTATCGTTATACTTTAACCTTTAACCTTACGCCCTGCACCTCCTGACGTCACTTTTCGGAACCTTGGCTCCCACACTCCTTCCCCCCCCCCCCCCCCTTCTTTTTGCCTTTTCTCCAAGCCTGCCCTCATTTTCTCTTTTTCCTTCAAATTAATTTGCCCCCCCCCCCCCCTCCCTGGTATTTTATTCAGTCATGCTGCTTAATTCTTTTATCCTAGTTTTTCAGGTAAAGGCAGCCAGCCATACCAAGCCACCTGTTGCAGCTGGACATAAAGCCTTTCAAGCCCACTATCTCCACGCTCCATACCCCGGGATTGCTTTCTACTGAATTGGCATTTTCTTTTCACAGTTCTGCAGGTCAACTGGTTAATCTTCTTTAGCAGCCATCATGCCTGGTCAAGGTTCACGCTCCCCATCCTAACGCCCTTCCCATATCACACCCTCGTCCCACACAACAGGCCTTTCTCCTCGAAGTGAAAACCTTATTTAAACCACACCAATGATGAACGCTTTGGCAGAGAAAGACAAGTCCTCTTGTCAAAACGTTGACAAGCACCCTGAGGCTTTTCCCTCCCTTATTCAGTTTGTGAGATACCAGGGACAGGTGTTCAAGCAGCCATACCACACTAATACCCCTGCCACACGGGCACCACAATGGCCTTTGAGAATCAGGTCCTTATATCCAAAGGCATAAGGAGTGCAGCTACATGGCACAAATGTTGCGCCTTTGCCGCTAAGGGCCTTGGAGGTGAAGGCGCTCAAACGAGGCCTGCGGAGCCCGAAGGCGCGGGCTTCGAGAACCTGTGATCGCAGTGGCATCTAAAGTCAAAAAGTAAAAGCATTAAAAAAATAGATACAGCTAATATTGTTTGAAAACATTTTTTCAAATACGAAAGGTGTGTCTGGCTTTGGTTTTTGTATGGGTGCTTATGTTTTATGTTCAAATTTCAAGACAGCAAAAGTGTTGCGGCAACACCGAGCGCCCTTGGTGGCCAAGGCAATACACGTACAAAACCTGCTCCTGCTGATGAGAGTAGCTGTTGCAGTACTTTTAAACAAGCAATCAGAATAAAAAAATTGTCTAAGCTCAACAAATGAACAGAATACACCACTTTAATTTTAAAACACTCAATTCAGCCACCTCGAGCATAGCAGCGGGTGCTAAGCCTGAACGACTTTCACCTTTGGGCTGCACCTTGTAGCTGCGTCGCTGCTCCTTTAAGCTTTTCCTCCTTTTGTGAAAAAGGGTGCCTTTGCTGGAAAGGCCTTCGAGGATGCCATGTGACAGGGGTATAAAGCATTCTTTAGTGACATGAAAGACTCAGTGCCTTTAGTTCTGACCACATTCTGAATCATGCTTTGGTAGCCTAGTATATCAAAACACTGGACATGACAAAAACAGCTAATTAGTGAGGGCTATTATTTGCTATGGGTGAAATTATAACATTCTCCTAAAATAATGAAAAGAAACCACCAGCACTTACATCAATGTATAATTTGGCTATAACATACTGACATGACAATCTAGTTAAACGTAAATTCCCTTTTCGCACTTCAAAAATGCATGCATTATTTCCAGAAAGCGCGAGAACAGAAACTCATACATAGTGCCAAAGAAAAGAGTGCATAATAGTACCACTTATGAGGTGTTTATCGGCAACTGCAATGAGCAAGGCAATGTAAATGGCAATCCAGAGTTATGTGTCTTATGAGTGCATGCACCTGAGAGGTGATAGCAGCTGTGGACGCAGCTGTCCATCGCAGTTTTGAGTCTGTTGAGATAACACATGGAGTAAGGTATTCCCTGTTTTGCTGCCGAAGGCAAAATTGTCAGCGAGTGGAGTTGCCTTGCTGTTCACTGTCAATATCTACTGCTCAATGTAAAGGAAACTAGGGTATAAAAAATACAGCATTTCATATTATGCTTTGGCCAAATGCAGTGAGAATGAAACAAACTAGAGACTTGTCTTATGATGTTTGCACTCTTTACTTTGTACCAGAGGAAAATAAATTTGTGTACAGTTGAGCTACTGCTTGCCATTGTCCTAGAAGAAATGAATCCAGGTCTCAGAAAGTCTACAGAGAGAACACTGATGCTGCATGTGCATTTCTATGAACTGTTCTGAAATATGCAGAAGTTACCAATTTTTTCCTACCTGATTACATACTGTAATCTTTGCAAGGAATATGAGGTTAATGGACTGGGAAAAAAAGTAAGGAATGTGTTGTATCCCGTACCGTTGGGGAACTGCCCGGTCCGACTGCCCGGAGCAGCCGGAGCACCACCACGTCAAGCACCCGCCACGTACCACTTCGACCAACTCCCTTTTATTCCAGTTCAATGATGAATATATATACAGATGTGCGAGTCAGCTGACCAGATAGGGCGCATGCCTAGCGCCACCTAGTTTATACAAACATAACTACAGAATACAATACCACATTATTCCCCCTCAAAAGAGTTAGCAACTAACACTGGAAAAACACAATAAACACTCAATGTCTTTCATAGTCTTTAAACCACACTGGTGGTCTGCTTTGTCTCGTCGAATGCCTCAGTCCTGGAACGTCCCTTTCAACTGGCGTCTGAACAGATGGCTGCTGGGGTGGGTCGTGGTTCTCCTGCTGTGGTTCGCCAAGTGGTTTTGCTGATTCAGGCGAACAACTTTTCGGAACTGTAGGTGGTGGAACTGGTTGGGGGCAAGGTACCAGCCGACTCCGATTCCATGTGCGGCCATCATTGAGCTTGTAGGTATCTTGACCACATTGGTCCACAATGGTGAATGGACTCGAGTAGCTCAGAGCGCCCTTAGGCACGTGACCAGGCAACTTGACTCTCACCGGTTGACCTGTTGTTAATGGAGAGTACTTTGCAGCTCCTCGACGGTCAGTGTAAGTCTTACTTGCTTGTTGCCTTTGTGCTACTCTGCTGTGGATGGACTTCATCGCTGCCTGCGGATCTTGAAAAAACTCTTTACCTGGCGCTCCTACAAGATCAAGTTTTGTTCTGGGATGACGGCCGTGAAGAAGGACGGAAGGCTTCACTCCTGTGGTCGCATGCGGTGTGAAACGGTAGACTCCCAGGTATTCGGTGATAGCTTCCTTCAAAGGCCGATGTTCTTGTGCGCAGACTTGAACGTACTCTTTGAGTACTCGATTAAACCTCTCTACCTGCCCGTTAGCTTGCGGATGATAGACTGCCGAATACGTATGAGCGATGCCACGTTCTTTGAGGAAACTGTCAAACTCCAAGGCTGTAAACTGAGCACCATGATCACTCACAATCTCGTCTGGATATCCTTCCCTGCTGAAGATGCTTCGCAGAAAGGAGATGACTGTTGCAGTTGTCACCCTTGCTGAGAAACAAACCTCAGGCCACTTGCTGTAGTAATCGATGGCTGTAATGGCAAAACGGCAATCTGCCGGCACTTCGGAAAAAGGGCCCACAATATCGATGCCTAGCTTCTGCCATGGTGCAGATGGGAATGCAACTGGCTGCAGAGGTGGTGTCACGGGTTTTGCAGACTTGTCAACAGATTGGCATACCGCGCAGGATGCAATGAATTGTTCTACTTGCTTGCACATAGCAGGCCACCAGTATTGCTCACGTAGTCGCTGCTTTGTCCTCGTTATTCCCGGATGAGACTCGTGGGCTGCGTCAAGAAGCCGTGCTACGAGGGACGAAGGTACTACAAATTTGTCACCACGAAGCAGGAGGTCTCCAACGACTGAGAGCTCAGTTTGCACCCGGTAGAACGGAACTGCTTCGGCAGGCAACATCTTCACTGCGGGCCATGCCGATGTCACCCACTTTATAACCTGCTGCAGCAACGGGTCCTGCATCGTTTCAATGACAAACTCTTCATGAGTAATGCATGTTGAGACAACACAAACAGTCTCTTCTTCCTCTTCCTCCACACGACCTGGAAGGGGCATCCTTGAAAGAGCATCAGCAACAGTATTCTTGTCACCCTTGTGAAATTCAATCGTGAAGTTGTATGCCAACAGCCTGGCGTGCCACCTCGCAATCCGGAACGGTCGGCGACCTACTCCCTTTGTACTAAGGAGTGTGACCAGAGCCTGGTGATCGGTGCGTAATATGAATGAACGACCCCAAAGGTACACTCTCCAATATTCGCATGCCCACAAGCAAGCAAGGGCTTCCAATTCCCCTACAGAATACTTCTGTTCCTGTGAAGTAAGCCTGCGAGAAGCAAAAGCAATCGTCACCAGTTCATCATTCCTTGTCTGTTGCAACACTGCTCCCAAGCCAATGGATGAGGCATCCGTAGTGACAATAATGTCACCCGCAGGATCAAATAGCTGTAAACATCTTGTGGCCAGGGAACATTTCAGTTGCTCGAAACAAGCTTGTCTTGCAGGGTTCCATGTGAATGTGGCATTCTTACGTAGCAACTCTCGAAGAGGCTCGACAACCACCGCATAGTCAGGTATAAATTTGGCGTAGTAGCCTACCATGCCCAAGAATGAGCGCAGAGTACCGACATTTGTTGGGGCTGGCATAGCCTTGATGGCGTCAATGTTACTTTGTAAAGGGCGTATTCCCTTGTGACTGATCCTGTGACCAAGGAAGTCGACTTCTTGCACATTAAAAATGCATTTGTCATTCAACTTCAATCCAGCCTTTGCAATCAAGTGCAAAACTTGTTTCAAATTCTTGAAGTGCTCTTCACGTGTGCTTCCGTACACAATGACATCATCTATGTAGCACAAAGTGTTTTTGCAGTTCTGCAAAATAGTGGCCATCATTTTCTGAAACGCAGACGGTGCTGATGCAAGACCGAAACAGACGCGCTTGAATCTGTACAGTCCACTATCGGTTATGAAGGTAGTCAGTTCCCTGCTTTCAGGGCTTAGCAGAACTTGGTGATATGCAGCTGCTAAATCAATCTTTGAAAAGTAATTTGCGCCATGAAGTTTGTGCAATATTTCTTCCGTGTGCGGCAGTGGAAATTTGTCAACGACAATCGCTTTGTTTGGTTCGCGCAGATCGACACAAATTCTTATCTTGCCGTTTTTCTTTGCTACTACTACGATTGGAGACACCCATTCAGACGTGTCAATCTTTTCTATGACATCTTCTTGCTCAAGGCGCTGCAGCTCTTCGCGTACTCGGTCTCGCATTGAAAATGGCAAACGCCGCAACTTAGCAACAACAGGCGTGATTCCTTCTCTTATCTTGACCTTATGGACAAAATTTGTTGCAAGCCCTAACTTGCCATCAAACAAGTGCGGAAACTGGCAAAACAGTTCACGGTCAAGGCCTTCTGGCGCTTGCGTAATATGGGTGCATTGCAATGACGTACCGTTGATTTGCAGACGCAGCGTTTCGACAGCGTCGATGCCGAGAATGTCAGTACCGTCCTTGACGACGTAGAAGAGAATGTCGGCCTGCCGATCCTGGAAGATGACTGGCGCCGTGAAACACCCCTCGATGGTTATTCTGCGGCGAGAGAAATCGTAGAGTGACGCTGATGTTGGCTGCAAAGGGAAGCGTTTCAACCTTGAATACGTGGCGTTCGACAGAATGGAGACAGCAGAACCCGTGTCTACGAGGAAACGTATAGGAACATCTTGTACGAAGACTTCTGTGTGAATCCCTCCTTTGCACTGCCGGTCGAGAAGCAACACGTTGAGATCGCCGGATGCACTGCAGGTGTCGACTTCTCGGACAGCAAGGGCCCTTTCGTCAGGCATGCCGCTTCTACAGACACGCTGAAAATGTCCTCGTTTGCCACATTTGCTGCAAGTTTTACCCCGCGCCTTGCATGTCTTGGAATCTGCAAGATGCCCTGAAGACCCGCAACGGAAACAGGACTTCGGCTGCTGCGAACGCGGTAACTGCGTTTCTGAGCGGCATGGCATCCGATGTTTTTCGACCTTTTGAACGCTCGCAGCCGATGACTGCAGCTCAAGTGAGTATTTCGTGGCTTCTTCGATACTGTTTGCAATAGCCAGTGCGCGTTCAAGAGTGAGCGAAGTGCCTTCAAGCAGTACTCGTTCCCGAAGAACAGGGTTGCACGTTTTCGCTACAAGTTGGTCACGAATAAAATCGTCAGCCTGCTTACCGAAGTCGCAACTTAATGCCAGCTCACGCAACGCCGTGACGAACGCTGTTGCAGTCTCCCCGGGCAGTTGGGTGCGTTGTCCGAACCGATGCCGCTCCACGACGACGTTCGTTTTAGAAGTGAAGTAAGCGTCCAACGTAGCCACCGCTGCATCGTACTCGTCGCTCGTACCGCTTCCTTCCTTTCCTTCTGTAGGCGGCATCGACGATTTCTCCTCCGGCAACGCGTAGTACAAGCGTTGGCCTTCCACACCCAAACAGTGTAGCAGCAAAGCTTTACGGCGCGCAGGTGGGTGAGCGTCGCTCCCGGACGCCAGGAGATAGTTCTTGAAAAGGCGGTGCCACTGCGTCCAAGGAATGGCGGGCTTCCCGGGCGTCGGCAGGAACTCGGGCGGTTGATGCAGGCTCATTGCTTCCGCGTTCGGTTACTTCACCACTCGTCGCCAACTGTTGTATGATGAATATATATACAGATGTGCGAGTCAGCTGACCAGATAGGGCGCATGCCTAGCGCCACCTAGTTTATACAAACATAACTACAGAATACAATACCACAGAATGGTACCTTTGGTACTCGGCACTTGGACAAACAGATGACCCACTGGCGTCCCCAGGAGCTCTGCTACCAGGCATCCCTAGCAGCAGTAGTCAATTGTCCAGATCCAAAGGAGCCATGCGAATGATTGCCGAAAAGTCAAGTTTAAGGACAGCAGCTGCATGAACACAAAACAGTTTTCCAACGTTGTTTCAGCGTGATGAATGGTTTCAAATCTCTAGATTATTTCTGGTAGTACACAAATTATCAGAAGACCATCTCCTGCGCAGAATCATCTCAAAACACATTGGACACGCAGTACCAACATGGACAGTTTGTGCTTCATTGAATCCAAAGGTTTACGCTGATCGACCAATGTTTACACAAAATAGAGACAGAAAGCGCATGCACGTTGTACTGATGTTATCGTGAACATAACATGCGACGAGACGCAGGGTTACAATACAAACAAAAAAACCGCTTTCAAAATATGAGAACAAAAGGCTCACCTTCTCACAAGTTCGCGAAACCGGAGACGTTGCCGACTGGCCGCCGCCAAAGTCACTCGTAATGCACAGAACAATAAAAATGCAGTGCCGCTGACTTTCCTTGAGCAACTTCAGTTGATTAAACTTCCAACTGTTTGCACCGACTACCTCTGCAAGCAGGTCTATACAAGTTATCGGCGCAGCCACGCCATTTGTAATTCACTGAGCTGCACGGGAAATTCATAGCGCCATTCGCGTATTCGCGTTCATGCACACGTCGCTGATGTCGCAAAGGCGCACAACGGGAAAAACATATAAGATGTATTTAACTTTACGGTAGCTTTTTTAGCTGACAACCTGAATGGTTTGATATATTAGGTTTTTTTTTTTCGTTGCAAGAACGTTATTGCCACCAGCTGCTGCGCAGGTTGGCCATGCCTAGCCATGGCGAAGTCGAAGTGCTAGCCAAGCTCGCAGTCGGAAACATGAGCGCAGTGTGGAGTTGAATGAACAGGCGCTGTGGAATGGGTTTTTGTTCTTCTGTGTTCGCTGCGTGCGTCCTGTGCGTTGTGTGTCTTTAGTATGTGTGTGTGTGTATGTGTGGCCCGAACGCTGCATTGGAGTGTACAGCCGCTTGCTGTCCAGTGCGGCATCGGTGCCTAGTAAAACGATCATGCAGAATGTGCTTTACAATGCCAATGGCCCTGCACGAAAGAGAATACTTGAAGCCGACGAAAAAACTGCTCTCCCTCGTGGGGCTGCAAGAATCTGGCGAGTAACAGTTGACGCACGTTTCGGTGGATGATTCCGTTTACCACGCCAAAAAATTCAGCACTGGCCAACAGCAATGTTGGGCTGCTGCATCATGATAAACACTTGTGTGATGCTTGTGACAAGCTTGTTGGATGTGAACGTGGCCATGAATGGTGTTCGCCGAGCAGCGGTCCTCAGGGCGTGGCACCAGTGGATACCTGAAGACGGTTACTGTTTGCCCGCGCCCTGGCGCCTCGCATTCAACCGCATGCTTTGGCGTTATTTATATCTGAATTTCACACGTAGTTGAAATGTCGCAAATATTACAGCCGCATCGTACAAACGTACCGTCGGAAGAGCAACGTTTTTCATTTTTTTTTAGGGAGGGGGGTGGGGGAATTACCGTCTGCTCAAATTTAATGTCACTAATATTTTGAGCTTATTTTCTAAACGTGTGCCATGGTGGCACATTCTCGCCTCTTGGCTGCACTGTAAGCAATGCATTTATTGGGCAGAAGTTTATTTGCTGTTGTGTTGGCACAAGGTTAATGATTGTCATTGTACTGTTGTGCCATGTTCAAACAAAAAAAACCTCAGGGTACACTCTCCTTGCAGAATGTCTAATGAGGTAATAAATTACTGAGCAGCGAGTATGCACTGTGGTAAATGCGAGGAACGTTACTGAATTACTTCACACTTGTCATGTTCTATTGTCGTTAGTGATTACGTATGGCTTGGTGCCTGCTGCTTTCCAGTGTAGGGGCGACAGGCATGTCGAGCTCCACTTAGCAGTTTTTTTCCCTCCACTCTCTACTGGTCAACATGTTAAAATAAACTGAACATAATGCGTGATTGCTCAGACCTAGATTAGACTACCATTTCACTTATTTACTCTCAGGGCCGATCGGCATCGAAGAGAGGAGTGAGTGACTAACATAAATACATGTGTAGGCAGATGAATTAAAATGATTATACACAGCAGACATGAAGGCATCGGATGCAGTGATGGACATGACGAAGGCAGAAATGTGACAGTTGGAAACATAGAAAAGTAGAGATCAGCGTGAGTTTGTATGCGACTTAAGGTGAACACTAGCAAAAAATTAAGAAGGCCGCAGAGGGCTGAGGCCAGAGTTAAAACTGTAGTTTAACAGAGGAAAGCACCTCCCAGCAAGCAAAAATGTGCACATGCAAGCAGTTATGTGAACACAGAATATAGAAAATGAAACTCTTTTATGGACAGAAGGAAAGCTAGGGCACATTGCTTATTGTGAACTTGCTTAAAAAGTTGGTGTCTAGTTGATCCCCTTCATATCTATTCCTTCCACACCCAGCAACTGAAGTGCCATCAAAAAGGAGCATCTCCAATCACTAATTACATGAGAGGTACACATCGCCAGATGTTAGAGGCTTGGTGTCTGATGACAAATTTTACATATTTTTAGCGCAACCACGACAGGGACACAGAGAACAGAGACAAACACGAGTGCTATCTACATCACTGTGATCTTGAAAAAAACGGAGAATGTCAGTTGAATTCTTTACCAAGAAGGGGTCACTTATATCGAGGGCATTCAACACTTTTAAAAGGAATTTACTAACACAGTGCTGCCATGTGCCACCTTTGTTCAGAATGGTACCAAACGGAGTATCCAGTTTGTCAGTCTTAACACTGAAGAAAACATGCAAAGCACCACTTTCACTAACAGTTTTTTTCAAGATCACAGTGCTGTAGATAGCGCTCGTGTTTGTCTCTGTTCTCTGTGTCCCTGTCGTGGTTGCGCTAAAAATATGTATAATTTGTCACAAATCCAACTATCCCAACAACTAACTCAAAGTTTATTTGGTGTCTGACCTTGCAGACTAGCTAGTTTGGCAGATATAAACTTTACCACATATAAGAGGCATGCGGTGGCCTTGTAGGGGGAGTATTTCATAAGTGTTACAGCATATTGTACAGTGCTGGCATGTTTCATTATTTACATCGCAGTAATATGCTAGCACAGGCTAGAAAGTTTGTAAGTGAACAGAAAAAAACAATGTTCATGTCATATCTTAGCCACATTCTTAGTATTGTATAAAATGTAGTGCAAATAAGGAATTCCTCATTTTTTTGTCAGCTTTTTCTTTCTGAGCATTGATCTTTTGCTAGCTAGCAAGGTTCTACAGTCTTCTGTGCCTATCAGCTGGCCCCCTTGTTTGTCAAAGCTGCCGACTACACAATGGGTCGTGTCAGTGCAAGCTAAGTAAACGATGGATAGACAATTTGTGCTTTCATAGTATTTCCACAAAAAACTGCTATTATTACCTACTAAAGATGGGAGAACAGCACCGATGGTGCACTTCCTCCTGGTCACTGCAGCAATTATGGCTGCTCGCTGTTTTTTGGCGGCATTTCATTTATCTGCAGGAAGAGCAGGCATGAATGGGCAGCAATAGGTACCTACTTAATTAAACATTGCTATGAGCAATATTTTGTTGTGTCTGTGCTTTTGTTATCCATGAAGGAGTTGGCGTTATTGATTGATGGTTCTGTAGCAAAGTTGTAACGGCTACATTGCACTGCTTTCACAGATTTGTTTGCCAATGCTTTTGGTTTTCTCAGTGGTTCATTTCCTTACCAAACGGCAGATCACTTTCATCATGTTTGCAATGTACTTTCAGCTGGTGTTCAATTGCACTTTGGAAAAGTTGTCCAACCATTGTCTGTGTCTAAATGTTTTTTAACATTAGACCTCATTACGCAGCATTTCTCACAGAAAGCAAATGTTGCAGCAACATTTTTATTAAATGTTACTCTGTCATGTGGCTAGCAATGTAGCGAAAACATTTTTTCATCAAGTCAGCTTTTAACATTATAGCAAATTAAGGCCTTTGTTATATAAGGTTGCTCACAATTTGTTCCAATCACTCAATCTTGAAGCAACATAATGTGTTATCACCCTTCCTCGGATCTTCACCTTTGCACATGGTGTTAATCTCATTAGACGTGCTCAAGGTCATTCGCTATGCTTGTTTGCGGACATTGTTGGCTAAGCGTAAACCAGGCGGATAAAAAATGGGATGTCATCTGACGCCTATAGTCCGCAGGCCAATGGTTCATCATGTAAAAGTGGCGTAACATCATAAGGAACATCTGTTTTTCGGCCTTTAAGCAAGTTATTAGTGCGTGTGGTGGCACACATAGTCAATGGGGTCAACCGTCCTGTCGTGTTAAGTTTTGATCCCTAAAATTGAATGTTTAGGATTTTTCTCTGCAATGACTACAGAGGAACACGGATGCTTCCTTCAATACTGGACTGAAGTACGGTCATTTCCTACGTTTCATTCAAAGCAGAAGTGGTTCTATTTTTAAAACGTACATTTTCTACGTTATAGGTACGGAATTTTTTTAAAGTGTAGCGGCAGTGTATGGCCGAAGTTAACAGCTGGTGCAGCATGCACATAGCTATCGCATAGCACGGACCTAAGCGAGACTGCAATTCTAGACAACAGGTACTCTGTAAACACAAACTGAGGCTCTCATGGTGCCGCGGCGCTCACTAACAGACTTTTATCTGTGCATTTTTGTGCGCCAAAGCTGCACCTGGGCTTTTAGGGACACGGAAGGGAGGGGGCTAATTCTGACCGCGCGTAATTCTTCACACACACTTAAACCTCGGTACACGAGCCACTGCCAGTATTGAACTCGTGCTTGATAACGCAATGCCGCAGGGCCGACGCGGCGGTCGGTCGACGTGTGCAGTAAACGAGATTTGTTGGTACTGTATATGCTTGGTATTCCCGTTTCTTGCGTTTAATGTTGAGGCTCGTCAGTTTACTGACGATTTTTGCCCCTGCTTAAGAAAATGATAGACAGACGTGCTATTTTATTCCAAATGCATGATGAATGACAAGTGCATGGTTCAGCAGTCAGGGTTAGGTAGGATAAGTTACATTTTAAAAAATCACAAACAGTTCGCATAAACAAAAAAAACGGCTACCTACTGACAGGAGCACAGTTTCCCAGCTAGCACTCCCCCCCCCCCCCCCTTGTTTTGCTTGTTTAGTCCAGGGGTACTGGGAGTATTGGGTCGTTGACCGGCAGATCTTCCATTTCACTATCTTCACTCGGTGGAGGCAGTGAAGGCTCGGAGCTAAATGTTGGCACTGCGAACGTTGGCGGTGGGCTCGGTGTCTCCATCATGCTGGGCATGCTTACATTGTCGAGTGGTGGGGTTCCCGGAGCGTCAAAACTTTCGTTCAATAATAGTTTCTCAATCGGTTCGCTGACGTCGGAACCCCAAATCTCTTCGCCCGACTGCGCCGAACTACGGTCCTGGTCACCGTCGCTTTCAAAGCTGCTGTTCGGGGTCGCAGAACCTCGCCTTGGAAGCTTCGGCTCACTGGTGCCTTCTCCGCAAATTCCAGGCTGCGCGATGGTTCGGGTCGGTGCTGGGAGATTTTCGACGTCGCTCACCGGACGTCGAGGCGGTGCTGGCTGAGGAGGCGTCGATTTATCTTCCATTCTAATAAACAGCTGCGATGACCGAACCGATGCACGAGGAGTGGGTCCGAGCTCTGCGCTGCGGATATTGCACGGTGAAACCGAAGTCGGCCCACCAGAGGTCACTCGGGTGCCTGCAAATTGATTTTATGCTTGCGTAGATGAAAGCTGACGGAGGGTATCAGAAATGATGCACTGCCTTTGCGGGAATCTCTACATTTGTAAACTATAGCCGAAAATACCTGCGAACGCCTATGTGCTGTCATTTTGCAATCACGGACGGACTTAGATGAAAATTCTAACGCTTAGTGCAGGCACCAAATTTTGATTTGTGTCTTTTCTTTGTAATGGTGTGTGTCACATATATTAAGGAGCCTTAATTAAATTTTAAAGATAAGGTGTGAAGAAGACGTGCATTAACCGAAGAATAAAGAAGAGGAAGAAGAATCATTCGGTGAGGTGGAGAGAGATGATTGGTGGAGAAGAGAAGAAGACGACGACAGGGCTTACGTGGACTAACGCCGAGGCTATAAAAGGGCGAGGGAGAGCGAGACACGGGGGAACAGCAGAGAAGCGGAGGCTCCGGCTGGTCAGGGACACAACGGCTGGAAAGAGAGCGACGCCGGCTACTGCTCCGGTCAGCTCGCGTTCTACGGCGTCGCATCGTGGACTTCCTGCCGTGCCTGAGTCCGTTCCGGGGAGTCAACGGAGGACGCTATCACCTGCTACGGCCAGGGGTGTCTCCAGCGCTGTTGCCACCCATCCGGGTGGTGCCCACAACACCGGCATCACCTCCACGGGCGCTTGGACCTGGAGCTTATACGATGCAGCCAGCGACGCCAGCCCAAGCACGTCGAACGCCACCTCGACGGCGGCTACTGGATCCTTACAACGCCGCAGCCGCACCGAACCAACCGTGAGCACGAACGCCGACCAGTAACAGAATAACGCTAGTAGCAGACGCTGGTAGTGGTGTTCCCGGGTCGTGTGTATTATAGTATTTGTGTTTTGTGTTTTGTTAATTTTGGGTTCTAGTGTGTGTGTCACGTAGGGACGTAGGGTGTATTAACTGCGCGTTTGTGTGGGTACACCTGTCGCCTAGTCCATTTTTTCGGTCCGAGTGTTATTCGGGGTGATCCGTGACAAAGATAAGTGGCGAGCCTGTGCCAGGATACATTTCCGTTTTCTTTTTTTGCTTTGTCTCAGATTTTTCCGATCTCTCGACGGCAGAAAGTATGGATTTGACAAGAACGTTAGAACTGGCACTCAAGCTTGGGTTAAACAAGGAAGAGGCGATGCGTCTCTGCGACCAGCAGAAAGAGGAGGCAGATAGGCAGAGAGAGGAAAGGGCGCAAGCACGCGCAGACGCTCGCGAAGCAGATAGGAGAGCTCGCGAGGCAGAAGAGCGAGAACCTAGAAGAGCTCGCGAGGAAGAACAGGAGAAAAGAAGGATAGAACGGGAGAAGGAGTTTATTTTGTAGAAACAGGCGCATGTCGCGGGAGGATATGAAGAGATCACGGACAATGATCAGCGTTCCTTAGCGTGTACAGAATCTCATAGACCGGCCAGTGTTTGCCCAAGAAAGCTGATGGCTCCTTTCGATGACAAAAGAAATGATTTGGACTTATATCTGCAACGATTCGAGCGGATTGCTTTGGGGCAAGGCTGGGAGCGCAGTGAATGGGCCACGGCATTGAGCATGTGTTTAGTTGGAGAGGCGCTGAATGTGTTTGGAAGGATGCCTGCTGCTTATTCCATGGACTACGAGAAAGTAAAAAAGGCCCTCCTCCAAAGATTCAGGCTTACGGCAAAGAGTTTTCGTGAGAGATTTCGCACCACGAAACCTGAGGATTCGGAAACCGCTAAGCAGTTTTCCTGCAGGCTGTCCAACTATTTTTATAGGTCCCTTGATGTGTCAAACACTGAAAGTAGTTTTGAAGGGGTGCGTGGCAAGCTGGTCACAGAGCAATTTTTAGCGTGCTGCAGCTCGAAGCTAGCGCTATTCCTGAAAGAAAGTAAGTTGTGTTCATTGGAAGAGTTCGCCGACGCTGCAGACCAATTCCTCGAGGCTCTAGGGCTAAGAAATTTCAGTAAGGCAAATGAGGAAACCCAAAAGATCCTAGAGAAAGATGCGGCAAAACCAAGAGCATATGGCGGTGCATCTAAGGCGGCAGTAAGGTGTTTTCTCTGCGGCTAGGTGGGACACCGTGCAGCTAACTGTCGGGCTAGTAGCGCTGCCCCTCCAAAAAACACAGGTTGTGTGTCAAGGTTGTAAGAGGAGGGGTCATACTCTGGATGAGTGCCGATACAGAACGCAGGACCGAGCTGCATGCGTTGTCGACTGAAGGGTAGAACTTGTCACGCCACCTGAAGTTCCACAGCTGAAAGGAGAGCAAACGCCGCTGGAAAATGAGACAGTGAGTGGAACACCCAAGTCGAAAGCAGCAATGCCAGTGGTGGTTGGGCAAATAGGGGACCGTCCTATATTGGTGCTTAGAGACAGCGGAGCCAACACAGTTTTGGTTCGAAGAAGCCTGGTGGACGAGGATCTTACAGGGGAAGCGTCGGTCGTCATTCTTGTAGATAGCACAGTAAGGTACCTACCTGAAGCCAAGATTCTAGTGTCCACGCCATATTATACTGGGCAGGTAGTGGCAGGTAGTGGCAAAAGTTCGAGAGCCGGCTCTCGAACTGGGCGGACGTGCGCTGCTGAGCTCCTGCTCTTTACCCCTGGCTCGCGCGCCCCTCTTGGTTCGAGCTGCCTGCTGCCGGCACCGGGCCCTTGGGGCCCCTGGTTTTTTCCCTGCGGACCGGGCATCATCTGCGGGCCTCATAGCGGAGGCCGTTGACGCCTTTTCGACCGCATTTTGCGGTTTTTGCCACATTTTGCTGCCTTTTGCTCGGGTGCGGCCGCCTTTCGCTGCGGCCGAGGAGGAAGAAGAAGGCTCTCCTTCCGGGCGACTGATGGCAAATGTTGGCAAGTGCGCTACTCTTGTTTTCCCTCTATTCACTCCTGTAGTGGTCTCTCTCACTTGCCAGTTAAAAATAATACGGCAGGTGCAATCCCTAAAATACCTAGGGGTCATTTATGACAACAAAGTCACCTGGCGACCTCACATTGACCATGTCGCGGCGAAAGGGGCTCGTGCCGTGGGCATGTTACGGAGATTATGTCATCACCGGTACGGCATGCGCAGAGATGCGCTATTAATGATCTACATAATGTATGTCAGGCCAATTTTAGAATTTGGATCAGTGTTGTTTTCAGGCTCGGCTACATATAAACTTCGCCCTCTCGTCCTTTTAGAGAGGGAAGCACTTCGCATGTGCCTCGGCCTTCCAAAATTTGTGGCTATCAATGTGCTGTACCTTGAAGCCCGCATTCCGTCTCTCTTATCACGACTTCAATTTTTAACTGTGCAAACTTACCTCAGGATCTATGAATCCCATTTCCACCGTTCCCAAAGCATTTTCTGTTCTCAGCCGACCTCCTTTTTTGGTGCCCCTGGTCTCGTTTCAATTCCCCTCAGGTAGCGTTTGTGCAAAGATTACTTCAACCTTTAGATGTAAACATTTATGATATCATTCCTGCGCTTCGGAATGGGCCCACTATCCACATTGTTTTCGACGACATATTCCCAAAAAATGCAAAACTTTTGCCACCGAGTATTCTAAATGGTCTTCTAGAAGATCATCTGAGGACCCTACCAACAGATATAGCAATAGCCACTGATGCATCGCAATGCAGTGAAAAAGCAGGTGTGGGAATATTTTGCTCGCATTTAGACTGGTCCTTTTCTCTGCGCCTTCCAGATTTCACCCCTATTTTTCAAGCAGAGTTTCTAGCAGTTGTACTTGCTCTACGCAAGCTAGACCCCTCTATTACAGCAGTTGCAGTAATTACTGATTCTTTATCTTTGTGTTCGTCCCTCGCTGCACAGGTTGACGGTCCCATTTTATCAACTTTCTTATCCCTACTTCCTCCGCATTTGAGCCTTGTTCATTTAGTATGGGTTCCCGGCCACAGCAGTGTGACAGTAAATGAGATTGCTGATAATCTCGCAAAGGCTTCCCTCAGCGGCCCCGTGTTGCCAATCATCCCGGCTACAGCCTACATTACAGCATCTAGATTTCGGCGACGTGCGTTTTTAAGCACGCAAGACACATCACTTTTAACATCGGTAGATTATGAGCACCTTAAATATTATTGGAACAGGAAAATTTGTTGCTCACGGCAGCTTGAAGTATCACTGACGAGACTACGCTGCCGCATCCCCCCTCTAAATTTCTATTTACACAAGTCGGGTTTGGCGCTCTCTCCCCTTTGTGCATTTTGCCGTGAGCCAGAATCTATTGAACATTTTTGGCTGTATTGTCGCCGATTCAACTCACTGAGAAAAAGGTTGCTGGAGGAGCCCTTGCAGCATCTTGGCCTTAGTTTGAGCAGCCCGCTCTTGCTGTCATTTGGCGCCACCACATTTAGGTTCAGCCACAGATCTGTTTGCACCGCTGTTCAAAATTTCCTGATAGAATCTCACAGACTGCCTTGCTAAGTGTTCCAACCTTTTCTTTTCTATCATTTATTACATTTTGACTTAATCATTAACATTTAATCACTCTCTTTATTATTATTCATAAAATTTTAAAATCAAAACACTCATCCCTTTTCTGTTCATGACGAAAAATTCACCGGTGTTGCGCTCCCACGTGCTTTTCCTTTTTGTTAACTGCGTTCAGGTGAATAGCCACCCGATTCTTGGCCGATCCCCCAGTGTGGGTATGTGCCATCTTTTGATAGGCTAACAACAACTACAACTGAGCTGCGCCACTGCCTCGGGGCCCTCCGGGGTCTTTTGAGGCACGTTTGCTTCCTGCGGCCCTGTCCGGGGTCCTGCCTGCGGTGTTCCGGCGTGCTCCGCGATCCTGGCCTGCGGTCCTCCGGTCGCCATTGCGGTCGTGGGCTTTTCTCGTCGCTGCCCGCTGGACTTTGCTTGTTCGCGGGCCTCCGGTGGCCGGCGGCCGCTGTGTCTTCATTTTTGGCGCCGCGGACACCTCGCCCCGGAATTTAAAGGTGATTTTTCGCCTTTTTCACTTGCGGTGCCTGGACTTCGCGCCTCGCACTGAGGCTCGGCCCTTGGGGGGCCTGCGCCCGTCGTCGCGGTGTCGCGGTGGTGGTTGGCCGCTGTGTCCATGTTTGCTGCGGCAATGAGCGCCCCTGGCGCTTCCTCGTCTGCGTCGCCAACCGGGGCGGGTCGTCCGGTGGTGGTGGCGCATCGTACTTCACCCGGGGCGACAGCGGGCTCGGGTGCTTCGGAGACCCGGTCTGACCCGGGCCGGTCGCCATTTTCGGAGGCCGGTGACGAACTTTTGGCCTCTGTTCCGGAGCCCCAGCTTGGCGGGCGCTCTCCGACTGCGACTTCGGGCGGGGCGACCTCCCCCGCGGGGGAGACGGCCTCGCCTTCCCGAGATGACCGGGACTCCCGGTCCTCTGCTGGGGTCTCGGGCCCGGATGGTGCTGGGCCTGCCCCTGACCGGACCGGGGCTCCCGAGGACGTTGCGGACGCCGGTGCCAGGCTCGACCTGGCCTTCTCGGCGTTGCCTGACTTCGCTGATGTTACGCGTCTTCAGGAGCGCCTCACGGCGTTCCTGAATCACGACAAGAACGCAAATTTCCCATATGTTTGGGGAACTGGTCCAGCGTTGCGGGGAGTACTGCGCGCTGGCGTCTGACGCCAGGGGCCGCGCCGAGGTCCTCCGCGTCATGTGGTCGGCGGAGCGGAGGGAGTCGTCGGAAGCTCGGACTCGGGCCTCTACCGCGGAGGCCAGATTGGAGGCGACCGTCTCGTCTGTACTGCCGCCGGTCCCGGCGGTGACTTCGGTGTCTCCGACGTTTGCCGAGGTCCTGCGTGGTTCACAGCCCGCGGCTCCGGCGCCGTCGTCAGCGGCGCCTTCTGCGTCGCAGCGGCAAGTTGCGGCGAATCACGTCGCTTTTCTTACTTCTGCGCACGCAGCCCAGGTTTCGCCGCGGAATTTAATTCAAACTTTAAAATCCAACATTGACCCGGTCGATGCCGGCATTGGCCCGGTGGTATTGCGAACAACGAACGCCGGCGTCACCGTTCTCGCGCGCGACCGGCGACCGGTAGAAAATTTAAGGTCTGCCGTTCAGCGAAATGAAACGACACGAGCGGTGATGTCTGTCCGGGTGGCGGAGCACCGAAAGCCGCAAATTCGAGTTTACGGAGTTGACCCGGACGTCCCGGATGATGCCGTGGTGGCGCAGATAGCCACAAAGAACCCCGATCTGGATTTGGACGTCAGGTCGTTGCGACGCAAATACACATTTTCTCAGCGAGATGGTGCGAAAACGCACGTTATTTCCCTCCCGCCGGATGCCTTTCGTCTCATCATTGAAAGGGGCCGACTTACTATCGGTTGGTCTTCTGCTTCCGTTGCAGAAGACCTTCATGTCCCCATGTGCACCTTTTGTGCTTCCTACGGGCACTCCCGCAGGGGGTGTCGCCAGTCCGCCCACCCCGACCGGGCGGTATGCACAAAGTGTGCACAACAACACACTGCGGAGGCGTGTTCGGTCCGGACGGGGGACGATGCGGTTGCGCGCGCTGAGTGTCGCAGAGCTGGCCGCGTGGCTCCGCCGCGTCCTGCGGGTGCGGCCACATGTCCCATCTTGTTGGAACGTGTGGCCAGGCTGCGGACCAGAACCGACTATGGCGGGCACTAAACTAGTGACTCCTGCGACGAGTGGATGGGCAGCGGCGTATCTTTCTTTTTCTTTTCTTTCTTTCCTTTTGCGAAAAGCTTGGCGTCTCCTCTCCGGGCGCCTTTATCGCTGCCTTCTTCCTTCCTTTCTTACTCTTTTCTTCTTGTTAACGAAGGGTTTTCCTTTTTATGCTTTCTTTTTCTTTGCAATTGCTGTGCGCCGCTCTCATTCTGAGAGCTCGCGCCGGTCACTTTTCTTTCTTTTCAATTTTCTTTCTTTTCTTTTCCGCCTCCGCCTTTCATTGCTTCTAACACTTCAACGCTGTTTGCCTGCCCACTCTCGTCTCGCCCCATTTTGGTTGTTTATTTGCGTCTGTCGTGCGGGTCGGCTCTTGTGGGATTTTTGTGGTTTCCCTCCCTTCACATTTTGGTGCGTGTCTGCAATGCACAACATCTGTTTTATATTTTCTCTTTTCTTTCATAATTCTTTTTCGTTTTTCGTTTTCTCGTCATAAGTTTTAATTTTCCTTTTTCGTTTATACAGGCAAACTTGGATCATTGCAGGCGCGCCACAGGAGTTTTAGTTTCCAGGGTCGAGGAAGGCAATTTCGACTTTGCCCTCATTTCCGACCCCTACGTGCGAGACAATCTCATTCCTTCCATTCCGCAGGAGTGGCCTCTGTTTGCTTATTCCACTGCCCCCCGATGCGCCGTCCTCGCTCGACAGCCGCGGGTTGACATCTTTCCTATTTTGGTGTCATAGTGCGTGGTTGCCGTTCGGTGCGCAAACCGTTCGGTCTCGTTTTTACTGATCAGTGTTTACGTCCCGCCGCACTCTCCGATGACTCTGGTCTTCGGAGAGATTTCTGCGGCGTTGGCTCTTGCAGCTGAAATTCCGGCTGTCATTGCGGGGGATTTTAATGCAAAACATGATTGGTGGCAAACAGCGCAACGACGCGGACAGAGTGGAAGAAAATACAGGACAAGCGCTGTCCGCGTCGTTGCGCTGTTTGCCACCAATATGTACCACCAACTCGCCCCTTTGCCTATTGGGCAAAACATGAGGTATGGGGTCCGGACCTCTGTGATGTGCGTGGGGGCGACCTCTTGTGCTTCGCGTCGGGGGCGGACCTCCTCGTCCTCAATGATCCCTCCTCGCCTCCCACATATTCCAACAAATACATTGATAGTTGGATTGATGTGACGATGGATAGTCCGGTGCTTGCGCTGGCGGGCTTTAGCTGGTCGGTGGCCGGAACCGAGCCACTATCAGAACACCCCACTATTGGGGTCTTTGAGGTAATAAAATGAAATGAAACAGACATATTGAGGTTCGCTTTGGAGCTGGTGACAGGCCTCGCGATAGGGTTCTAACCTCTCGCGGGGCGGCCCGCGTCATTGCCGCGATTAGCAGACACCATTTCTTTTCTGCGGTCGTTGGTGGCGACCTCGGTTTCGGTGGCGCGCTCGATCTTGTAGCCCCACGCTTTCACGATGTGTTCGACCGCGAACGCCGCCGCTATTCCTCCGCCCGCAGAATGCTTTCTTTGCGACGCGAGCGCGCGTCGTGGTGGACGGAAGACCTGGCCCTCGAGCGCAGGCGCGTGCGTGCGCTGAGGAGGCGTTTTCAGCGCACGCGCGACGCTTCGATGCGTGCTATTTACAGGACAGCCTTTAGCGGGGCCCCGGCCCGGTTCAGGAACCGTGTCGCGGCTGTGCGGGAGGCGGCCGCGCGCGAGCTTGCCCGCGAGGCCACTCTCCAAAATCTTTACGGGCGGCCGTTCAGGAGGGCGTTCGGTCGTCTGCGGGGACCGCCTTTGCTCCCTCCGGTCTTGCGACCCGACGGAGACATGACGGATTCCGTTCTGGCGACGGCCGCGGTCCTCCTGGAAGCGCTGGTCGCCTGTGACAACATGGAGTCGGACGCGCCCGAGCACGTGGCATTACGCGCAGTGGTGGCCCGTCCTTTTTTGGGGGGTCCCGAGGACGTTCCTTTTACGTTTGGTGAGGTCGAGTTGGCGATCTCCCGCACCAAACTAAGGGCGGCTTCGGGCCTTGACGGGATCAGCCCTCGCATGCTGCGTGCGCTTTTGTCGGCTTGGTCCGGCTTTTTCATGTTTATTTTTAACACCGCGCTTCGCCTCGGTCACTTCCCCCGAATCTGGCGGCGGGGAAGAATTATCTTCCTTTTGAAGCCCGGTCGGCCGCCCGAGGCCCCCGCGTCGTATAGGCCGATAGCAATCAATTCGGTCGTCGGAAAGGTGTTGGAGAGGCTCCTTTACGATCGCCTGTACCATTTCCTGTCCCGTTGTGGACTGCACCACGAAGCTCAGTTCGGTTTCACGAGGGGTCGGGGGGCTGTTCAGGCCCTCCATGCTCTAGTTTCCAAATTGCGGCAGCTGCGGGACGCCGGTCTGCATGTGCTGCTTATTTCCATAGATTTCCAGGGGCATTTGACAGTGTGTGGCATCCCCTGGTCCTGAGTTCGCTTGGTGACTGGGGGTGCCCGAGGAACCTCTGCGCGTTGCTCCGGTCGTTTCTTTCTGACCGAGAGGTGGTTTTCCGCTGTTTCGCGGGAGACGCGGTCGCGTGTCCCACCTTGGGTAGCCCGCAGGGATCCCCACTGTCTCCCCTGCTGTGGAATGTCGTAGTGCGTGGCCTTTTGGCGGTGTGCATGCCGGAGAGTGTGTCGCTCCAGGCGTACGCGGACGACGTCGTCGTTCTGGTGCCTGGAGCTGGGAGGAAGGAGCTTGAGCGTTTGGCGGACGATGCGCTCGGTCGAGTTGCTGCGTGGGCGAGAGAGGCGAGAATTACAGTCTTCCGCGACAAGACGGTGTGCGTGCTCATTTCTCCTCCTTGGAGGGGAATGGGTCGCACTATGCCTGCCGTTCACCTTGACGGTGCCCGCCGTTCTTTCAGGCCTGCCGTTAGGGTGCTCGGCGTCGTCTTTGATCGCACCCTCTCATTCATTCCTCACGCAGAGAGGCTCAAGGAGCGTGCCGAGACGCTGTCTGCCCGCTTGGCGACTTCCTTCCGCATAAGCGGCACACCGGCGCCTGCTCGTCTGAGGGCGCTTTACCGCCAGGTCGTGCTGCCAACGCTCGCCTATGCGTCGCCCGTTTGGTGGACTGAGCGTCCCCATTCCGGCCTATGCTCTCGCTTAGTGTCGGTGCAGCGGCCCCCGCTTTTGGTGCTGGCGGGGGCCTATTCCACAACGAGCACGCGGGCGTTGCAGATTCTTCTGCACGCCCCACCCTTGGCGATTGACCTTGACAGGTTAAACGCGAAGTTCGACCTCTTCTCCCGTCGGCAGGATGTAGCTTTCGGGACGAGGTCCTTCCGTGCTGTCGAGGTCGAGGAGCCCTTCGACAGTTCCGCTCGGCACCCTTCGGAGGCTGTCTCTTTTCCGCACAGTCGTTTGGATGTGGAGGCGGCGGCGGCTGCGGCGTTGTTGCCGGCGCATCACATCTACACCGACGGTGCTTACACCTCCGTCTCTGCGGGCGCTGCTTTTGTGGCGTTCGGCTTGCGGGGTCGCCTTCGGGCGGTCGGCCGTTTTCGGGTGGAGGGTGCGACCTCTGCCTACGCTGTGGAGCTGATCGCCTTTACGGAGGCGGTCACCTTCGCGCGGTCGCTTCCGGGTGCGGCGCCGGTTTGCTTCTATAGATTGTCAGGCAATATTATCGGCCTTGGCTACTACGCCACACGCGATTCCAACATTGACAAACTTAAATCAGACCTTTTGGCCCTAAAGACTTCTAGACCATTTAAACTTTTTCACGTGCCGGGACATTCCGGTGTCCTCGGCAATGAAATTGTAGATGTTGTGGCCTCGCGCGCGAGCTTGTCGCCGCGGGTGAGGCGCGTGCTGCGCTCTAGGGCCTCTGCTCGCGTCGCTTTTCGCGAGGTCGTTCGTGCCAGGTGGGCCGTGTGGTGGCGCGATTTCAACGAGGGTACCGGAATTTTTTCTTGGGTGCCCGACGTTCTTTCTATACCATTATCATTTCCGCCCTCGCGCCCTCTCGTCTCTCTTGTGACCGGCCATGGCCGTTTTCCTGTCTAGTTACATAGATTTAGGATTGCGCCTTCTCCAGGGTGTCCGTGCGGAGCCCCTGAGGGAAGCGTCTTACATTATTTGACGCAGTGTCTTTTAACACGTGATGCGGTGGCCAGGTTGCCCGGACACGGAGAACAGCCTTCTGCAGCACTTTGGCGCAGATAGCTTGATCGCCGTGCGTCTGCCATCTTGTGCCAGATTGTCTCCATTATTAGTGAGCAAATTCCTGATTATGTTCGAGGGAGACGTTAGCGCTCTTTTGGTTTTTTATGGTGCCTGGTTGCCGGTCGGCCGTTCGCGCCACCCCGTGGTTAGCTCGGGGGTTGGACGACGTTTCTTTCGACGGCGGCCCTCATGACTCGGGCCAAAGTTTCCGTCGGGGGCGCGTCCTCGAGGCGCCCTCTCCTCTTTGGCCTTGGAGGCCTTCGTCGGGAGGGGTGTTTTCTCATTTTCCCCGTGTGTTTTTCAGGGCGCGTCCATGGGAGCCTCCGCGGGATTTTTTTTGTTTTTCTTTATTTTTTTGTTTTCTTTTTGTGCTTATATCTTTTGTGTTTTCTAATTGTTTTTCTTGTAATGTTCTTTTCTATTTTTATTTTACTTTATTTTGCTTTTTATTTCTTATTTATTTATTTTTTATTTATTTCATTATTATTATTCCCGCGGCATTGTGGTTTTTCCGGGGAGCCTTTCTGGCCACTTGAGGTAGGCGATTTATTGTCGTCTGCTCCTCAGGGAACCACATGCCGCGGTTTTATCTATGTGTGCGATTGTGTGTGTGTGTGTATGGTTTTTTCTTGTTTTTTTTTCTCTTTTCCTTTTTCTTTCTTTTTTTCATTCTGTTGTTTTTGTGTGTGTGTGTGTGTTTGATTTAGAATTTTTGTTCTTTTTCCCATTTTTGCTCTTTTCTCCATTTTATTTTAAATTCCTTTTCGGGCAGGAATTTTTCTGTTCTCCTCTTTTCTCCTTTTGGGTCTTTGTCTTTTATCTTTTGCAGATCTCTTCTACTGTTCATCTCCTGCCCGTCTCTTCTCTATCTTGTATTTCAACTCTTCACTTTCATCTTTTTCTTTCTTTCTGTGTCTATTTGTCCTTTCTTTTTCTTTTGGGCACCCTCATTCTGAATTAAAATCAATTTTCATCAATAAATCAGCTCGCGCGAGGATTTTTCATTCCTCTGTGCTCGTTGCGCCCTTAGGATACCGTTTCAGTTACCGTGCCCACCACGTTATTTTTCAAATTGGCTTTTTCCACCAAATTAAACTTTTGGCAAATGGGCCCTGTTCATTTTTTTTAATTGGTTTAAGCCTGGTGATGATTCTGCAGGTACAGGCTACTTCTCATTCCCACTTTATTTTTGACATTGCTTTCCTCCATTTAACCGGGAATGAGACTTCGATTGGGGGCAGGTAGGGGCAAAATGCGTAGACCAACCCATCTACAATCTCATCTTGGGAAACATTACAGGTGCAAGAAGTGTCGAAGGCCGCGATCCCGAGTGGAGGATGCTCGACGTTGAAGAACATCCAAAGGTGGAAAGGCCCGCGACAGCTCAGACGGGTGCAGTCAGTTTCTCGTCTGCAGTGGAGACAAGAGCTCAAGCGACAGCCCGAGCAACGCAGCGTCCGCCCTCTACTCCTGTTACGATGTGCCTGAGCGTAACACCGGGCGAAATTGCAATTAGGCAAAAAGAAGACAAAGCTTGAAGGCCTACCCGCCGCGGTGGTTCAGTGGTTAGGGCGCTCGACTACTGATCCGGAGTTCCCAGGTTCGAACCCGACCGCGGCGGCTGCGTTTTTATGGAGGAAAAACGCTAAGGCGCCCGTGTGCTGTGCGATGTTAGTGCACGTTAAAGATCCCCAAGTGGTCGAAATTATTCCGGAGCCCTCCACTACGGCACCTCTTCTTCCTTTCTTCTTTCACTCCCTTCTTTATCCCTTCCCTTACCGCGCGGTTCAAGTGTCCAACGATATATGAGACAGATACTGCGCCATTTCCTTTCCCCCAAAACCAATTATGTATTAGCTTGAAGGCCTGCTTCGAAAGAGCCGGGGAAAAGTGAAAAGAAGGAAGAGTCGTCCGTCATTCGAATATCAGTTTTTAAATTGTCTTCTGCACAGGGAATGCATATTTAGCTCGGGAAGGCAGGTCCAACAGCTGGTGTTACCGAGAGATATGCGAGAGACCGTGCTACGCGTAGGACATGACGGCATTATGGCCGGACACCAGGGTTTTCAAAAAACGGTGTCTAGGATCACCGAGTTCTTTTGGACGGGTGTTCTGAGTGACGTTAAGCGCTTTGTTCGCTCATGTGACGTGTGCCAGCGCACAGTTCCGAAGGGAAGAGTTGGTCCCGTACCTCTGGACAAGATGCCAGCCATCGACCTACCGTTTCAGCGAGTGGCTATTGACATTGTGGGACCAATCTCTCCAGTATCCGCCAAAGGCAATAGATATGTGCTCACTCTGGTTGACGTGGCCACTCGTTATCCTGACGCTATTCCACTGAGAACTATTGACAGTATCCAGGCGGCGGAGGGTCTCGTGGAAATGTTTTCGCGTTATGGGTTCCCGAGGGAAGTTTTGAGTGACCGGGGCTCGATTTTCACATCGGAACCAATGAAGGAGGTTAACCGCCTTTTGTCAGTAAGGCAGTTACTGACTACGCCTTAGCATCCCATGTGTAATGGGCTTGTAGAGTGGTTCAACGGCACCCTAAAAATATGATAAAAAAATGTGCCAGGAGAGACCTACTGATTGGGATAGATATCTCCCAGCTCTTTTGTTCGCTTACCACGAAGTACCGCAAACGAGTCTTGCTTTCTCGCCTTTCGAGATGTTATATGGGAGAACCGTTGGAAGTCCACTTGCAATACTCAAGGAGCTGTGGGCTAATAAAGAGATTGCATCAGGTTTCAAGACAACATACACGTACGTTATTGATTTGCATGACAGGTTGAAGGAAACATGCAGGCTTGCACATCAATGCCTGGAAAAGGCGCGTGAACGCCATAAGGGATATTATGAAAAGTAAGCCATTCGCAGGAATCTGGATCCGGGCGACATTGTTCTCGTCCTGCTACCCACGGATCATATAAGTTGCTGATGCAGTGGAAGGGCCCGTACCTTGTGACGCGGAAGACATGGATTATGATGTATTGATAGATGGCACTAAGAAGGTTTTCCATGTAAATATGTTGAAGAAATATGAAGAAAGAGGTCCCGTACGGTGGTACGCCCACAGGGTAGCTTGTTCGGTAGTGGCCGAGGAGACAGGCGATGTTGCCGAGGTGCCCACATGCAGTGGGAAGAAAAATGCAGGAGGGGATGAGGTACTAATGAAGCTCAAGATGAATAAAGACATAAAATCACAGCTCTACTCCAAATCAAGGGGGAGACGTTTTCGGATGGGCCACACAAAACGGAGGTCATATGTTGCAAATTAGACCTCTCTACAGGTAGAGCCAACTGAGCAGCTCTAGGTATATCTGGGATATATCTTGTTGTTGCTGTGCTAATGTATCTCTGGGATTTATCTTGTTTTGTTGTTGCTGTTGTTGGTATTATGTGGTTATACAAGGGATGTGTTGTGGACATCGACGTGTTTATTAAGGACTCTGTAGGGACAACGGCAGCGGTGTGTTTGTGTTCCGAGAATGCAGTTTGGTGTGCTTTTTGTGTGTGCTGGACATCTGCGGTGCCTTGTGTGCTGGGTCCAGAATCGCCACAGAAGATAGTCGGTTGGCTGGATGGCTTGAAGATGAAGGTGACGTGAGCAGTTTTTCATGGAAAAACTCTTGAGAGAGGGGCCTTGTCACATATATTAAGGAGCCTAAATTAAATTTTAAAGGAAAGGTGTGAAGAAGACGACGTGAATTAACCGAAGAATAAAGAAGAGGAAGAAGCATTCAGTGAGGTGGAGAGAGATGATTGCTGGAGAATCATTCGGTGAGGTGGAGAGAGATGATTGGTGGATAAGGGAAGAAGACGACAGGGCTTATGTGGAGTAACGCCGAAGCTATAAAAGGGCGAGGGAGAGCGAGACACGGGGGGAACAGCAGAGAAGCGGAGGCTCCGGCGGGTCAGGGACACATGGGCTGGAAGAGAGCGACGCCGGCTACTGCTCCGGTGAGCTCGCGTTCTACGGCTTCGCATCGTGGACTACCTGCCGTGCCTGAGCCCGTTCCGGGGAGTGAACGGAGGAAGCTACCACCTGCTACGGCCAGGGGCGTCTCCAGCGTTGTTGCCACCCATCCGGGTGGTGCCCCGAACGCCAACAACACCGTCGCCACCTCCACAGGCGCTTGGACCGGGAGCTTATACGACGTAGCCGGTGACGCCGCCAGCGACGCCATCCCAAGCACGTCGAACGCCACCTCGACGCCGGCTACTGGATCCTTACAATGCCGCAGCCGCACCGAACCAACCGTGAGCACGAACGCCGGCCACTAACAGTAGAACACTAGTAGTAGACGCTGGTAACGGTGTTCCCGGGTCGTGTGTATTTATAGTCTGTGTTTGGTGTTAGTTTTGTTAATTTCTTGTTCTAGTATGTGTGTCACGTAGAGTGTATTAAATGTGCGTTTGTATGGGTACACCTGTCGCTTAGTCCATTCTTTCGGTCCGAGTGTTATTCGGGGAGATCCGTGACAGTGTGCAAGAAATTAAGCATAAATCATCCCGCGAAATTCGCCTACACCGGGTAAATAACTTAGAATTTCTTTCAGAAGTTGTGTCAATTCCGATTTCATCAGGTCAACTCTATCCCGTCGCTTCTTTAAAGGCGGTCGACCCTGCAAACTAAAGGCAAGAACCTTGCCGATACGAAGAGCCCTGCTGCACGCCAATAAAAGTAATTTCGAAAGTAATCATTCATTAAATTATTCAATAACAGGACAAGAAAATATTGATTACGCCACAAATTACCAAACATTAATTGCAGCGATTTCATCAGAGTAATTTAATTTCTACCATGTCTATGTGGGCGTATGCAGTATGTTGAGTTTGAGTCTCGAGGCTGCACATAGTGGATGGCTCCGAACGAATTTCGATCGCCTGGGGTGCTTTAAGGTGCACTAACATCGTAAAGCATACGGGCGTTTTTGCATATAGTCTCCATCGAACTGCGGCTGCCGTGGCCGCGGGATTCGATCCCGCCAGTCAGCCACCGCGACGGAACTACTTGCTCGTAAGTTACTTTTTGTAGTGATAGCTACATTACGGTAGCATTTCGAGCCTTCAGCGTGGCGGCGCCGCCACCTTGTGGCTGCGCCGTCACGCTGTCACGTGGTTGGTCACGTGGTGTGGAGCAGGTGCCGGCGGCGCTGCGCCGTGGCTGAGCACGTGGTTCGTCACGTGGCTGGTCACATGACCAGCCACGTGGTGCGGAGCAGCTGCTGCTGCCAGCGGCGCGGCGCGCCGGCGAAACCGAGCTGCCACAGCTGTGCGCATGCGCAGTGCCAAGTGGGACGAAGATGAAGGAACGCCCAGCGAAACGGAGCAGCGAAAGACTGACTGCAATTCAACTGATCAAGTTCCACTCGGCAAGCTGTAGCTATCGCGTCACTCCAGGTTTAACCAGAACTAAACCACCGCGAATTTTTTTTATCCTTAATGATTGAAAGCCTATTACTGTAAATAACAGAACAGGTGCGAAGACCGATCCAAGCGAATTTATTTCTCGCCGGGTGCAACCGAAGTTTGGCCTCTGCCAGGCAGTACTGCACCGGCGAGTTCCACCGCTGGGATCGTCACTCGCGAGCAGCCGCACCGCGCCAGGCGTGGGAAGTCTGCGGAGACGTAGCTTCAACATTTCGCTGAAGAGGTGAGTGGGAGTGAAGTAGTGACATTTAGTGGGCGTAGTTGTTGCGGAGGAAAGTGCTACGTAGAGGGGAACCGAATGCTGCAAGCGGTCGTGCGCCGGTTGTTTTTGCGTAAGGGCAGACTTTAGCCAGCCTGCGATCGCTATCCCGGCGGCTGTTGTCAACGGATACTGTATTCATGGTGGCGCTTCGCTGCTTCGAAGGGACCATCACAGGGTGGTTAATTAGGTGGCGTGTGTCATAGGTATACACGTTGAGCGGTGGCTATGCGCGCATTGCTGGCGAAGTTAAACAATGGCTGTGACAGCTCCCGGGCGATTGGAATAGCTACCAACGTCGAGATATATCAGCGGCCATTCGGACACGTGGCCAGAGGCACGCGCAGCACTGCCAAAACAATCTTTGCAGCACTGCACGAGGCATATCGCTAGGAAAAGTGGTGTGGATTCCCATCACATTAAGTGGTGATTTGTCCTTGTTGCCAGTGGGTGAGATGCCGCTTGGGATGATTTCTTCGAAGCTTGACGTCATTTGCGCGAAAGAAGCGAGAGAGGTCACGAAAGAGGGTGGCAAACTGGCGATCAGTACAAGCTGGTATCGTCGCGGAGATCTTGTGCGGCTGGCTCTCTCTGTCTATCTCTCAAGCCCACCGGTGACTGACTTCTGCGTAACGTCGCCGAGGAGGAGGCCTTGAGGCCGCAGTGCGAACCGAGGTCGATGCAGGTGGGGATGTATCATTGGTTTCCAGGAGGAGGGAGCGGGCACACGGTGTCATGCGCAAGCAGCTAAGCGAGGAGGGGGTGCTGACTTGAAAGTCCCCGAATAGGTACATGTGTCACAATGTGACCAGCAAGCTTGGGGCAATGCTAGCACAAACTTCAGCTCATGTGACTTCGTTCACATGAATAGGCATGAAAAATAAATGGTCACAATGACGCGCACACAACTTCAAAAAGACCATCTAAATGATAATAAAAACGAAACTGTAGGCACGCGCACTTCTGCAAAGTACCAGTTGTCCACTAACTCTAATGGGATGCCCACTATGTCGTCTAAGACGCGGCAGTCTTCCGGGCAGGAGTCAACGTCGACGGGCAACTCACCCGGAGTTACGACGGTTCCAATCGCAAACTCAGGGGGGATGCTGAACTCCTGATTGTCGTCAGAATCAACGGCCTTGGCACTCTCCTGTTCACGGTCGTTTGTTTCAGCCGTCGCGGACGTCTTAGCGCTGCTGTTTGATTCGGTCTTGTTCGCCTCTTTGCTCATCCGTCGGCGCTAGTTGATCTCGTAGCGTGTCGTCCCATTGCGTCTCGGTGTATTGGTCGTTAGTGCGGCAAGCTGCACGTCGTACGGTAGCGTTGGTGATATCAGACAGCGGTCTCCTAAGCCTGGTGTCCTCCGCGGTTCAGTCAACAGAACAATCGTCTGGTCATGGCCGTGTTTCGCAGTAGCCCGTGCTGGACTATACGGTTCGTACGAACGTGCAGGGTGCGAGGTTGTGCGCACGATAGCCGCGGCAGGAAATGTTATGATGTCCTCAGGCTGAATGGCGCATATACCCATGGCGGGGGAGTGGGCAGGGTGCATTGCTGATACAAACGCACTCATGGGCACGGAATGGAGTAATTGGATAATTTTGTGACCTTGACTCAAATTTGGCTTAAAAATGGAGTTAAAAAAACGGAAATGAAAACGCAGTGAATTCTTATTCTAGCAGAGGAATCTACTTGATGCAACTATATATTCGAGAATAAAATCGCACACTGATTTCAAGGCATACCCCTTGGCGCTGGCCACGAATTAGAGGAGAATTGGAATAGATAGAGGAAGCGTCAGTCGAGCGAGGGGGATCTCCAAGTGAGAGAGAAGCAAACCGCCTGCAAAAGAGGAAAAGGTGATCTATGGACTCTTTTTTATTCGAGATGTTTGCCATTAGGCATAATGAGAAAGGGAGAGAAAGAAGGAGTGTAAACAAGCCTCGCTTAAAAAGTGGTAAGAGTTCGCCTCAATTTCGCCACAAGACTCACAGAGGTTGGTCAGAGATAACCCTGATAGACAATATAGAGATTTAGTCGCGGTATTCTGCAGCACAGGAGGGTCATGGACACCTCACATTGCTTTGAACTGCACAACCGCACACTCCAAGGAAACGCCAGGAGTTGAAAATCCGCTGCAGCAAGCAGAGGCTTATGGCTTAAGTAGTGGAGACGCTGGAATCGTTGGAAGCGTGCTACAGTCAAGTAGACAGTATTAGGGACGAACGGGACAATATGTGCACCAAGGGCGGGCTTTACTAAAAAATCAGCCCTCTCATTAGAAGCAATGCCACAGTGCCCAAGGACCGTGTGGAAGCGTAGTTCCGTAATATGTGGGGGATTAAAAACTCGAAGGGAACGGCTGATAGGAGTATCCCTCGACTTTTCGAGCGCTGTCAAGACGGAAAGACTGCCTGAAAGTATAATAACCTGAGAGATACTGCAGAAAATCCTTATTAAGGCCAACTCAATGGGCAGAAACTCGGCGCGACAAAAATAGGGTTATCGTCAGGGGCCCGAAGAGACCTTGAGTGAATGCCAATGGCTGCCTTTTCATTTTGCTGAGATGCGTCTGTAAAAACGGGAATATGGTTAGGAAAATTATCGAGATCTATACTCTTCGATAAGCCCATTTAATGCATTGGCAGGCACAGTCTTAGCATTTCTTGGGAATGTGTCGTCACAGGAGACTGCAGTATCATCCCGACGGTGGTTCACTGGCACTACAGAATTTAATTGGTACAGAAATTTTTTACAGCAACGAATTAGTGAACAAAACTCGAGGAAGCTTGTGCCTAGTACAAAAAGTACCAAAGTACAGATATGGATTCGTTGTAAATATGTGGTTAGCCTATCCAAGAACAGGTTCCAAAGACCTTGGAAAGGTCCGCACAGTAAGAAGCTGGAACCGCAATTTAGATCATGTATCCGCGCCTCCAACTACAGCACAGCATTAGCCACTGATTTAGGCAGACCTAAGCAAAGGCGCAGAGCGCGTCGCTCCATAAAAAAACGGGTTCAAGCTCGTACCTTGGGCATCCAGAAAAGAGAACAGAGCCAAATTCAAGTATTGGCAGTACATAGGTCTCATAAAGAATGAGCAGAGTGTCCCGACGCATACCAAATTTTTTGTTGCTGATCCCCGCCAACAGGCCAAGTGCACGCTCACCTTTAAGCACAATGCTCCTAATTTGGGGCCGGCAGTCTAATTGTGGGTCATATATTATACTCCAATATTTAACAGAATCAACTTACGGGATTGGGATAGTGTGATATGACAAAAAATATAAAAAGGGGATGACTGGTAAAACAAGGACGGCACGCTTGCTGACATTTAAAGTCAACATGGTATAAAATAGAAATGTGGAGAAAGAAAAAATGAGAGTTCATCAGGGCCCCTCACACTTATTTTATTTTTGGTGTCTGTGCGACTGCTCTAAATGCTTCTTTTTTTTAACGACAGTTGAGGGAGTCGAGCACCTTATCAGGTAGCACCAACTGAAAAAGAAGGCATTTTAAAAGCAACTATCCAAAGCAAAACGAACGGCTATAAAACGCGTGAAAAATAAGTTTTCAGATGGTTAGCGCCTTAAATTGGTCATATAACTATTCCAATGTCCGGTTCAAAAGATGTTTCAGAATATTTCTTGTAGGCGTAGTAAAACAAAACGTTAAAGTAGTCTATAGAATACCTCTAGCTCCCAAAAGTCGTAAAAAAGACGTCTAGAAATTAGCAGCAGCGGGACATTTCCTCTACGAATGCAAGTGGTTTAGAAGACGTGTACAGTGCGATTTGTAGCATTAATTTTGTACAAGTGAAATTTGTTCGCTTTGTTCAGCGAAAGAGGAGCTTAGGGAACTCTAGGCCCTCAGGCCCACATCAGGCTTGCACGGTGCACAGCACAACCCTAGTGCACGCTGCAAGCTTCATGTTAGCGTCTACTGCGGCTGTTCCGCATAAATGAATAACATCAATATCAAGACAATACTGTTTGTTATGATGAATAAAAGATCATATACAAACCAAACGGCACAAGCAGCACCGCAGCTGGTTGCACTAAACGGGCAGCGGTAAAAAGAGTGCAGACCTGAAAAAATCGTATCATGAGCATCTGATGCAGATGATTGGTCCAGAAAAAACCTCACGACACAAGCAGATAAGGTCTCATTCGAAATCTCCGGAGACGTGCTACTTTACTCAGTCGCGCTGACATTGTGCACGTGTTGTGGGGACCTGCCCCGCAGTCCCCTGTGCTTGCTTTCCCGCGAGGCACCGTGCAGCAGCAGCCTCGCCTCGAGGAGGAACACATTCCCTTGTTAGTTACGTTAACTAACGAGAGAGGGCGCCAGCGTCGTGCTGCGACGCTAGCGCCCTCTTTTCGAAGGAGGATAGACGAGTTACTGCAATAGCTTCACTTGAGCAAAGAGAGAGGGAAAGGGCAGGGAAGTTTCCTTGTGGCACATCAACAGGACCAGATGGTATTCCGATTATGTTGACAAAGAAGCTAGGACCAAAATCTAAGCACACAGGTAGTGAATAAAATTATAGTGGATGGGAAAGTCCCCGATGAATGGCGATTAAGTAGAATGAACATGATATATAAGAAAAAGGGGGACAAAGCTGACGTAAGTGACCACGGTCCCATAACAGTGACATCTGTGCTTTACAGGGTGGTGATGCAGATTATAAAGGATAGATTGCAGGCTTGGGTGGAGAACGAGGGGGTGCTAGGGAACTACAAAATGGGTTCCAGAAACAAAGGAGTTTGGAGGACAATCTATTTTCATTGGCGCAGTGTATAGAGATTGCTGAAAATGAACACAGGCCCCTATGGCGAGCATTTCTGGATATTAGAGGAGCCTATGACAACGTTATTCAAGAGTATTTCTGGGACATACTGGGCACATTGGATGTGGAAGATGGAGTAATTAACCCTTAAAAGATATATATAAAGGTAACAGAATGCTTATAAAATGGGAAAAAATGGATCGGGGCCTGTAGAAATACAGCGGGGGCTTAGGCAAGGATGTCCTTCTTCTCATTTGTTGTTCATGTTGTACCTGCAAGGGTTGGAGACCAAGCTAGAGAGAGCGGACTAGGCTTCAACCTTTCATTTTTCAAGCAAGGAGAATGGATTAAACAGTCTTTACAGGGACTAATTTACGCGGATGATATAGTGCTAATGGCTGACAACAAGAAAGATTTATAGAAGTTGATATACATATGTGGTACAGAGGGAGATAGATTAGGTTTCAAGTTTAGTAAGGAAAAATCTGCAGTCATGATATTTAATGATGAGGGCAGCGAGCATAGAATACATGAGTTCACGCTAGAGTTAGTGGATGAGTACAAATATCTTGTGGTGTGGATAAAAAACGGTGCGGAGAATCTGACAGAGCATGAAAAATATGTAATGAATAAAGCTAGTAGGAATGTAGCTGTCATGAAAAATAGGGCACTGCGGAAGTACAATAGGTATGAAGTGGTAAGAGGCATCTGGAAAGGGGTGATGGTTGTAGGCTGACTTTCGGTAATGCGGTATGTGCATGAGACCAGATGTTCAAGCAAGGTTAGAAAGTAAACAACGTGGCGTAGGGAGGATACGTTTGGGAGCACCTGGCAATGCACCAAATCAGGGGGTACAGGGTGATATGGGATGGGCGTCGTTCGAGAGCAGACAAGCTAGCAGTAAGGTATCATTTGAGGAGCGATTGAGAAAAATGGGGAAAAGCAGTGGGCTAGGAAAGTTTTCAGATACCTGTATATAAAGAATGTTGACACGAAATGGAGAAAGCGAACTAGAAAATTGACAAGGAAATATCTGGACAGCAGTAAGGGGCAAATCAGCAATTATCGGTTAAGAAAAAGGTTAAAGAAACAGAGAGAGCTCTGTGGAAAACGAATGCTGACGAAATCGGCACTGGGAATGTACAGGATCTTTAAACAGGAAATTGCCAAATAAAATATATATGAAAATTGTAGGGGAAGCTCTTTGTTGTTTGAGGCCAGTACTGGAGTTTTGCGGACTAAGACATATAGAGTCAGGTACCACGAGATATACATGTTGTGCATTGCGTGCGGAGAGGAGGAGGAAACGGCTGAACACTTAATACTTTTCAGTAAAGGGCTTCACCCTGCAGTGGAAAGCAGTGGGGCTGATTTACCCAAGGTATTGGGATTTAAGGACAATGAAGGGAAAGTAGATATTAAGCGGGTAGAAGTAACCAAGCGAAGGTTATATGATTGGTGGCTAAAAGCAAGACAAGAGTAAAATTTCATGTAATGGCTAGGTGGCTTGAACCACCGCCTGATTTAAAGGGTTCAGCCGTATCCATCCATCCACCCACCCACCCATCCATCATCCATCCATCCATCCATCCAGCCGCCCACCCACCCACCCACCCACCCACCAACCCATCCACTTATCCATCCATCCATCCGAGAGACTGCTGGCACGCGGGAGAGGGCAGAAGGGTCTTTGGGGCTGGAATCGTCGGCGCGAGATGACGTGTCGCTCGCGGCTCCGCTCTTCGCCAGCAGGGCGAGGAAGCGGCGGGAAGACTGGCTGCCGTATCTCGTCCCGTCCGGCCTCAGAGTATATCCCTTGCCCTAGCGTGGGCGAACATTCGCTCGGAACCTTGCTGGTGAGTCGGACGACTTCGATTCATTAGCATATCTTGTTGCTAGCTGGCGTTGTTGTTCCTGTAGCAATAAATGTCAGCCAATGTGTCGTTCCTTTGTTCCCTCAGAGCAAGGCCCACCGTGGTTGGCGTGCTCTCGGTAGCGTACGCTATCACGGGGAGGGGTCCGCGGAGCTTTGAACCGTGTCAGCCGCTATTAAGCGTGGAGAAACTATATCTCCCCAATTGAGCCCCACATCTTGCGCCCAACGTGGGGCCTGTTCTTTGAACATTGGATGACTGTCCGGTTCGAGGAACGCTTTGTCCGGACTTGACAACTGCTCAGCCTAGAGTGAATTTTGATCGCCATGCCCTGTGGCATGCTTTCTTGAGTGCGAGATGCATTGCGCTGCAGCATGTTTGATCTTTTCGACATGCTCAGCACATTTTTGATCTAGTTTTCCCTGGAATTTTTTCACGAGAACCTCTTGGCCCACATCGATGGAGCGCGAGGTCTAACGCCCGCGTAGTTGGCGAGCCCGAAGCGAGTGAGTACGGAAGCCGCGTGGGTGGTCCGAGTTTCTGTATACATTTTCTCTGCTGTCTCTTTTTCGACTCTGGGAGTCGCGGCTCCGGGAGCCGGGTGGCCTGGGGCCACGGGTGCCGCTACGAGCTCGCTGGTATTGGAGCTCGGCACCGGGCGCTCCGACACCGTTCGATACGGTGGGCGCCGACCGCTCAGAAGCTGTTTCGGGCAGTGAGTGGGGTAGGACCAACCCACAAAGCTGATGTCTCCTCGCGGCCTCGCGCACCTAACCCTTGTCGGGTCTTTGTTGTGGTCACGGTCGTTTTCAGTGGTAGTCAGGCCTAATGCTTTTCAGAGCTGCCTGCACCATGTCAGAAGAGGTACGACCACCGGACCGTAGTGTTGAGAGGGGGCGCACTTTGCTGCCCGCCCGTTTTTCTTATAACCGCACGAACTGAGCAGTCTCGTTCAACTCAAGAAAGGGCTTTGTTCGCTCGAACTTTGCGTTTGTACAGCCGCCCGACGCGTTTTGCTAGCGAGTTAGGCATTGTGCCACGAGGCCTTTGCGCATGCCGTTTCCCCTCCCGTGACCTATGTTAAAGGCACGCCGAGAGCGTTTCGGCAATTTTGCAGATCCGGTGGAGCCACCCAGGCTTGCTGTCTGGTGCACATCGTCTCGCTGCCACCTGCTGCGACGGAGCGGCCTGCATCCTGTTCACCGCATCCGTCCGGGGCAGCTGTGGCGAGACCAGTCAGCAGTCACCTCTGGCTGTTGCTGCCTTGGCGACTACTGCAGAATCCTGGCCTGCAGTTTTCCCACCGGCCTACTATTCGCGGGCCATGCGAGTCGTCCCAGCGAAGACCTTTACGCTGCCTTCGGAACACCGCGGAAGTCTTCGTGGACGCTGACGGCGTGACCTCCGTTGCAAGACCTGCCTCAAGTGCATGAAGACCAGGAGACTCCTCCATAGCATGTACTTTCAGGCGCATGGGTCTATTTAAGGTTTGGGAGGATGTGGGGACCTGCCCTGCAGTCTCCTGTGTTTGCTTTCCCGCGAAGCTTCGTGCAGCAGCAGCCTCGACTCGAGGAGGAACACATTCCCTTGTTTGTTGCCTTCACTAACGCGAGAGGGCGCCAGCGTCGCAGCGCGAGAGACTGCTCGCACGCGGGAGAGGGCAGAATGGTCTTTGGGGCTGGAATCGTCGGCGCGAGCGGACGTGTCGCTCGCGGCTGCGCTCTTCGCCAGCGGGTCGAGGAAGCGGAGGGAAGACTGGCTGCCGTATCTTGTCCCGTCCGGCCTCAGAGTATATCCCTTCCCCTAGCGCGGGCGAACGTTCGCTCGGAACCTTGCTGGTGAGTCGGACGACTTCGATTCAATAGCATATCTTGTTGCTAGCTGGCGTTATTGTTGCTGTATCAATAAATGCCTGTTTGCAGTGTCAGCCAATGTGTCGTTCCTTTGTTCCCTCGGAGCAAGGCCCACCGTGGTTGGCGTGCGCTCGGTAGCGTACGAGATCACGGGGTGGGGTCCGGGCGGCTTTGAACCGTGTCAGCCGCAATTAAGCGGAAAGAAACTATTTATATCTCCCCAATTGAGCCCCACAGTGTATGCCCACGCTTGCTTTGTCGCGAACCATTCGTTCGATGGCGGGCAGTTTCATTAAAACTGGTCGTATTTGCTGCCCTCTTCACCCCGCAGTGTAGGGTCGCTACTTGTGCCAAAAAACTTTACTCTGGACGCGGCACACGCTTTGGGTTACAGCACTGAACGCGTGCCTGTGTGGTTGTGCGGAGGGTACTGGGCAACCACACAACGTACACAACTACGTACCGCGCGGTTCGTTTTGGCGTATTCTGCAAAACTGACGCCGTGACACTCCCAATTTTAGTTCTCCTTCCCACCCCACACGTGACGTTGCGACGTGGATGCGTGGTCGACGTGGATGCGCCCGAGAACCCGAAGCTCTGGTGTAGAATATTGTTTTTCTTTACTACTCGCTGACAGCTTACTCTCTTTATCCGTAATAATTTACTGCATGCCTCTCGTCACAGCTAAGATAACAGAAGCAAGGTCGGTCCAAGTGTACAACCTCTGTCCATAAAGTTTCGACACTGATTTATTTTCTTCTCTAGAAATTATTCCCCAAAACAATTGTTGGTGCGTATGTGTAGCTCCATTTTTTCGGGCTAAACTGAGCTATTTATGTTATTTAACGTGGCAGCTGCTAGATGGCACTACATGTAGAAAAATACGTTGCCACTAGTCGTTTTCGCATTCTACTGTGAGTGAATTTGGAGAGATGGACGTTCACATCGAACTGCGTGTACACATATGATTATGTCTGAAGCTTGGTAAGATAGCCACACAGGCGTTTGAGCTCCTTCGTGACGCTTACGGCAACGAGACATTATCGCGGGCGCGAGTTTTCGAGTGGCACAGGAGGTTCGTTTCGGGGAGAACGTCGGTGGAAGACTACACAAGGCAAGGGAGCCATTCAACCTCACGGAATAAAAGCAACGTGGCTCGGATCAGGGAAATCGTGCAGCAAGACCGCCCCATTACAGTCGGCATGCTATCAGATGCTCTCGACATTAGTAAGACAACGTGCCATCATATTTTGCGTCGGAACTAGGGGAAACGAAAGCTGAATGCCAGGTTTGTGCCGCACTTCCTCATACAGGACCAGAAGGGCACGCAGGCATCTGTGAGCGCTGATTCGCTCTTCGAAGCAGGGAAGGGTGCTGCATTCGTCGACAGCATCATCGCTGAAGAAGAAACATGGTGTTTTCAATATGATCCTCAAACAAAGAGGCAGAGCGCGGTCCACGATCTCTCCGGTGTCGAGAAAGGTGCGGAGACAGAAAGCAAAACAAAGACAATGCTGATAATTTTTTTCGATGCCAGAGGTGTCATATACCACGAGTTCGTGCCACAAGGGCAGGCAGTGAATCAGGAGTTTTATATCCGCGTGCTCCAACATATTCGTGATGCACTGCGACGCCGTCGCCCTGACTACTGGGCATCTGGACAATGGAGCCATCTCCACGGTAACGCAAGGCTGCACACTGCTCTCAGCGTGACAACATTTCTCGCCAAACACAGCATTACTGTACTTCTGCTTCCGCCATACTTGCCTGACCTCTCCCCATGCAATTTTTTCCTGTTTCCTCGCGTGAAGAGAGCCCTATAAGGTTGCTGGATGGGGAGCGTGGAGGCCATTCAAGACGCCATGACAAAGGAGGTGACAGCCCTGCCAAAAGAAGTGTTTTCCAACTGTTTCCAAGACCTCAAGAAGCGTTGGAACCTGCAGTGTATAGACTGCAAGGCAGACTATTTCGAAGGGGTGCTGCACAAATGATTTCAACGTTAAATGCATTTTTAATGGACTCAGTCTCGGGACTTTAGGGACAAAGGAAGTATTAACTGTTCGCCAGATGCTCTCGTGGTTCGGTCTGTTCCACGCACTATACGCACCGCTAGGTTCCGCAGGTGCGATCGCGAGTCACCTCCAGCTGCGCTAAGCGTCGGAAGGGCGCCGAGACGGAGTTTCTACTTGTATTTTGACGCATAATTTTAGCTGCGTGTTTCCTTCTTTGAAATGATGTATCAAATAGAATACATGGCTCGCCACGTGGCATTCGCCTAAAACCGCTAAATAATGAATACTTGAATTTCTTCTTGATGCTGTTTTGGTTTCATCAACCGAACGATGGATGTGATGCGTTGGGAGTTTAGATCACATGAGGCGCGGAAAAAAAAAGTATAACCGATGATACGTCGCTTGTTGTCATTGTAGCTCTTGAACCATGTTTGCTTAAGCGTTGAAATGCAGTGAATTTAAACTACGTTTCAGCGAATATATTGCAGTTTTTGTTTCTGTGTGCATCTCGGGACCTAAACACACACACACAACGCATCAAAGCCATCATTCGGTTGATGAAACCGGAACCGAAACATAATCAAGAATAAATTCTATTATAAATTATTTAGAGGTCGTTCGCAAATAACACGTGGCGAACTATGTATTCTAATATCTGGCGCATCATTTGAAACAAGAAGGCCTCCTACTAAAATTAGGTGTCTATGGCCCTTTAAGTGGGGAGGCAGAGAGTAAAAGCCGCTGCGGTGCCTCAGCGGTTATGGTGCCCGGCTTCTGACCCGAAAGACACGAGGTCGGTCCCGGCCGCAGCGGTCGCATTTCTATGGAGGCGAAATGCTAGAGGGCCGTGCACTGTGCGATGGCAGTGCACGTTAACGAACCCCAGGTAATCGAAATTATCCGGAGTCCTGTGCCGATTGCAGTACCAGTAGCTCCAGCGGAAGGTTCTGAGTGATGAATCACTTAAGAGCGCAGGGTAGACCTCATACTTCCCATGTATTTTTAGCCATATTTAAGACGCATTTTCTCAGCAAGTGCTACATGTAGCTTATTAGGCTTTCCTTCATTTTATTCTAATTTTGTTCTTCTTTCAACCGCACTAGAAGTACTGTTTTATAGTAAATATTTATATTTTTGTTATCATTTTTCCTGGAAACATGCTCTGAACCGAAAATCTGCTTCGATGTGTACCATTCCACTCCAATATCTTTGCAGCTCTGATAGCTAAAGCTGAAAAAAAATCATCCTTTTTATTTGTTGTGTTTCTGATAACGACAAAAAAGCATTTTGAGATATTCAGTTCCAAAAATTGTTTATTTCAATTTTTGGGCAGTGAAAACGTGCACTGAAGCATCTATAAGTCAGTATCAGTGTTAATTTTGAATTTCTTAGTTTTTCACTCGGCTTTTACGGACTCCGTTGTGGTCCCCCTGCATCCACAGTAAAGTACTTTCTGCGTGGGTCTCCATTCGGCAACCATATCACGACGTAGCGCCCCGGTGGTATCCCAAAATCCTTCACGACGTTAACTCGGTCCATGCTGTCATCATAAAATGTGCGTCTAAGGTGGCAGTTCGGAGATTCGCATTCTGAGGAAAGCATTCTTTGGTACGCACTCGCAGACGACCTGTTTAAAGGACTCGTTGGCATTTGGTTTCGCCCGTGAACGCACTTTTTTAGAAGCCCCGGCTGAGCTGGTGACTCGAAAGCATACTCCGTGGCGTGAAGAACTGATCTGGACGAGTATCTGTGGACAAAAAGCTCGTTTATATATCATCTGGCTCTTGTGCGCATACCAAGTGTCAGGGAATTTCCTAGAGAGCCAGTGACAGGGATCAAATGTGGAAACATTTCACCGAAACAGCCTTAGAAGGACAGTGAGGAGAATTCTATGAAATTTTTTTTTGTTAGCAAAATCTGATAGTTCGGCATTTCATGGCTTTGTTGCCGCTTGTCCGGGGGCGAAAAATGAATTTATTTCAAATAAATTTGGATTCGAAGTTGAAAAAAATTTTCCCGCCCCTTCGATTCAAACTCCAGAACTCTTATGACGTCACGGCGCACTCTTATGACGTCATAGAACGGAGTGACGTGAAACGTGACGTAAACGCATACTCCGTGATTTCTGGCGCTAAGCCGTGCGGTCTAGCAGCAGCCGAAATGAAAGCTACCGCCGCCGCACGTTGAAGGCATCTATCGGGGGTCGGTACCATCGCTTCGTTCACATTTGCACCGGCGTCTTGCCAGCATTACGTTGGATCCCGTTGCCGAACCCGACGACGAAGTTCTCGCAAAAACTCCGGCCTACATTTCAACGACCTCAGCCCCACAGTGCGTGAGATGCTTTACAGGGAGCACGGTTAGGTTAGACGCCGGCAGGTCGTTTCCCCCTTCCTCAGTGAGCAGCCGTTGCTAATTAAATATCTTAACCCCAGTGCAGGGAGTCGCGAGGGGCGAGGACAAGGTCGGCACGTCACGCCCATCGGAGGCTGGCCGAGGCTTGAGGACAACAGATTGTGATTATTTGAACGGAGCGGTTGCACGGTGCAGCAGGCGGCGTCGAGGTCTCCCACGGTCGCAAAGGCCAGGTTATTTATTTATTTTTTTGCCACAAAAAACGGATGGGTGGTCAAGGGTGCTCGCGTTTAAAGCTGGCGGCTTGAAAGTAAAGCCGACGCACGACGCTTCAACGGTTTCCGCGCGTTTCCGGAGGCACAGAGTCCACTGGATCGGGCTGTCTCGCCCACTTGCATGTACCACTTGCATGTACCGTGGCCGGGCCGGCCACGGCTGGTGCACTCGGCGCGAAATAGAGAAATGCTCCAAGTCTCCGCCAGTGTGGTCAGAGTGCGCCGAAGCCGCCGAACGCGTCGGCGGTCAAGCGCATTTGGAGTATAGAGGGTCTCGCTTTGGCCGACGTGACGTCGCCGTGAAGCGCGCGCGCGTTACGCCGGAGTATAAATGCGCCTTAACAAAGCCTGCGCTTAACCGCTAACCAACGTATTCGGTGGCGGCATCTACGGGAGCCACTGAAACCCTCGCCCACTCTCTGAATAAAAAAAACCGTGCCGAGGCTCGGAATTGAACCAAGACCTTTAGCGTTTGAGGCGGAGACGCTACCACTCCGCCACAAGGGCTCAAGATTTAGTCATGAATAAAGGCGCAGCTAGGAATGCACTCTTCCGATGCAGATATGTCTGCGCTTTCGCTGCGTATACCCTGGCCTAACAGAGCTAGACCATGAGCAATTTTTCTTAACTGCCTTGTACCTTACCTCCCGTCCCTTATAAGCGATTTCCGTTAAGTAGTTTGAAGTTGACTGCCACAACCGGGAATGTTTCTCCGGGCGAGCGTGCGAAGACACAAGTGCTCTTTATGCTGCGAACTGCCTTGTACGATTACCGACCATCGTGCCATCATAGTTTTTCATCGACCGTGGCGATCATCTGACCAGTCTTCACAGGCTCCTTCAAAGGTTGACTAGCACTTGAAGCGGCACTTGGAGGTCCTCTGCTGTTCGGCGCTTGCAAATCGATGCACGTCAAAAACAAAACCACGGGGCACGCAAAGCTCATAGACGCGAAGTGCCATAGCAAATCGAAACTCTTCTGGCCGCCTGTGGCGCCGCCAAGCATCGGTTTTCTTTGCATCCCACATTCAGGTTGTCTTTTGTCTGTCTTCCTTGAGTGATAAAAGTGCAGTATCGGTTTTAAAAGAAAACTTACTTCTGTACTGAACCGCGCAGCCTTCCTTTGTCAGCCTCAGAGATTCGAGGTTCCCATATATGAACGAAAATTCCTCCAAGGAGGCGTATCTTGTCCTATGACGTCAGCACGTTTGTACTTGCGAGATTGGCCTCTGGCGGCGATACCTGTATTTTGGTTCTTGCTATTTCCTACCTTACAAAAGCTTTGTTTTCGGTAAGTGGCGTTTCTGTGATCAGCGGCTGGTATTCTATCGATACAAGCCAACTTCGATTTCTCCTCAGTGTCCTTTTTTGTTTGTTTTACAAGTATCTATCCGAAATGAAACGACAACTTTCGAAATAATACACAGGAGTGAAGGAATCTCGTGCCTGACAGGGACGAGAAGAGCAGAGAGTAAAGTGGGACAGCGTTCAATGAAACCTTCCATATACCTTGTTCGTTGTGCTTGATTGCTGTTAAAGAATCAGCTGAGTTTAAAAAAAGTATTGCTTCAGAAACACTTTTTTGTTGCAGCAGAAATGCGAATGAGTGGAAGCTCCGAAGAGATCGGGCGTGGCCGCCCACCACTCGGTATTGAAAATGGCGCTGCTCTCATCCTGCTGTGTGGCGGAAAATCATGCGAGCGGCTGAATGAGATTCAGGAAGGTTTCCGCATTCGAGACTGGTAGGAAACCAAATATAAATTTTACTTGCATTTCTAATCCCTGTATCCTCAAAAAGAAAAAGAAAAAAGGAAGACGAAAAATGAGCCACAGCACAGTTCACGGTCGCTCTAAAAAAACACATTGGCATGCCGGAACCATGTTCATGACGGGCTTGTTCCTTTTTAATCATCTAATGGAACTGGCTTGAGGGGCTCGTCAATGGGCAAGTCTTCTATGTCACTTTCCTCACTTTGGCTTCGTGGTGGCCGTCCAGCGCTGAAGTCTGGCACAGCAAAATGTGGTAGGCTCGACCATATGCCGGAAGCGGTGCGCTCGAAGAACTCTGAACTGCACTGCACCGAGGATCCAGACGACAAGTTGATCTCGTTCATGGAGGCGTCCGGTTCACTGCTGGAGGCCTTATGCTCTCCGTGGTCGGGGCCACAAAGGTCAACCGAATGGCACTCCACCTGCTCATTCTTCTCTTCGTGTACCACGGCAGCGCCAGGCTCAGGAAACCCCTTCTGGTCCTCAGTATTAGTGGCACCACCAGCGCAGGAGACTCTGGGCGCAGCAGGCCGGGCGGCGAACCGTCGCGTCGTGTTCGTCAGATCTTGGAGGGCTCGCCTGGGCGCCTCTTGGTAATTTCCGGACGTCGAATTGGATGGTGGGACGTGGCCGTCCATCGTTTTCACAGAAATTGAATCGCGTCGGTATAGATAAAGCTCTTGGTAACGGATTATTCTTTAGTGCACATTCGCTGCTGGGCGTAGCGCGTGGAAGCTGCGCGAGGAAACCAATTTTTCCCCCAGGGGGCCGCTCGTGGGAGCCTGCGAAGATTCGGAGTGACGGCACGAATGAATGATTGAATCAAACTTTATTTTCATGAAGGAAGGGGATAAGGGGGTGGTGACTTGGGCACTGGGTTGTTGGATGGTTTCAGAAATCGCGCTCTGCCTTTTGTGGGGACCTCTACGCTTATCTACTTTGAACGAAAGTACGTGCGGGCGCAAAGATGCTGTCATTTCTCAATCGCTGGACGTAATTGGTTCAAAATTGCAGGATTTAAACCAAAAACTGCAGTTCTAGTATTTCGTAAGGAGAGTCTTGTCTAAGTATTCGTATTAATTTTTCCGAGTTCCGCAGAAACATAAAGCGTCTTTAAGTTTGGGTGTGCAACATTACAACGTCCTAACCGAAACACCATTGGAAGGCTACAAATTTGGTAATTCGATTCTTCATTGCAGTCGCGCGTATTCAGGTTTTGCGCGAGGCAAATAAAAAGCTGGGATGGATGGGTAGATTCAAGGATTCTCGGGCCGACCGCTGTTGAATCCGGTACGCCTTGCTATCTCCCCCATCCCGCAGTATGGTCGCCACCTGTTCCGCAAAACTTTTCTCTGGATGCGGCACCCGTGTTGACCTACAGCAGTGGACGCCTGCCAGTGCGGCTGCGCGGCGGAGTGAAAACTGCATACTGTGGGCGTCCTTATAGCTTCTTCTTCAAAATTGACACGTTACACTCCTCCCAGTTTTCTCTCCATGGTCCCAAAGGGGACGTTTCGGATGGCGGCACTAAGTGCAAGTCTTCGAAAACCGAAGCCACGATTCAGAATACCGTTTTGTTTTACCACTCGCTTCTATAAAATGATACATGCATGAAAGAATTACGTTTGAAAAGTACTTGAATTTGATTGTTCAGCGCATGCCCGAAAATAGCAATAATATAATTAAATAACCTTACCGGTTACTGCTCACGAAAATTAATGGTAATACAATTAATTATAGAATGTAACGCAATGACACTGAAATTCCTTGCTTGTTTGTAGGCATATAAAAAGTTCACTGGTCGTAGCTTCTACAAGCATTTAAGATTTATTAATTTATTTCACCGCCGGAGATGAGCTTCAAACTGGGCGTCGAAAAATTTGCCCTGCTTTGAAGAAAGGGTGTCTTTCTCTTTGCTGGAAAGTCTTGTCAGCCTTGAGTAGGATAAAAAAAATGTAGAACTGGTAATCGGTGTGTGTCGGGCGTATGAAGCACCGGAAGGTACGTCGGGGCCCGGGGACAGTTGAACAAACTTATGGCAACACCCTTGAGTACCTGCGAGGAGACATGAGTAAGTACTCACCTCCACACGAAAAAGGTAAATAAGGGGGCAGTTGGTCAAAAGAAGACAGCTACAAACTCGTGCCCGTGTCTCTTTAGTTTTTGGACTGAACAAGATACACCCAGCCGTATATACATGGACACCTCGCTGTATTTGGTGCAGGGTCAAACTATATCGCACTACGTAAGGTTGGAAGCAAGCAAGCGCCGTACCAGTCATACACGAAACCGGATCGCGTCAGTGGGAGGTAGCGGTGTCCAGCTGGGATCTGGGATTGGTGGCTTTTGAGGGAGGAAATAGTGATGTGACTGTCTCACTTTTTAGTGGATACCTCAATCATGCCGTGAGAAAAGGAGGAAGATGGGAGTGAAAGAAGAAGGAGAGAAAGAGGTGGCGTTGTGGAAGGCTCCAGATCATTTCGACCACCTGGGGAATTTCAACGTGCACTGACATCGCACAGCGCACGGGCGCCTTTTGCGTTCCGCCTCCATCGAAACGCGGCTGTAGCTGGGATCTCACGCCGCAGGAGCCATATACTATAGGGGCTCAACCACAAGAAGCTTTTAATAGACTTGATTTTGAGCAAATAGAGGCGTTCTTTCCCACTCTTTTCACACTGAGGTCTGCGCCTACATCGCCACTCCTCCGCATATGAAACTTCGCTTGCTTGTTGTTGTTGGTGTTATGCTCATACAACGGCACATGGCCACACAAGGGGATCGGCTTGATGACCCTGGCATTTCGCACGTCACTTCTTTTGAGACGGCCCGCCCTACAAATAAGGCCAAAGCTTTGTCGATACGAATAACAGTGCTTCATGTCAACAAAAGCAATTTCTAAGGCCATTAATTACTTCTATTGCAGAGTTACTCCTTCAGGTAATTCATTACATCACTGAATGATTATACGAGAAATTTAATTCGTTACATTACAAATTACCGACAAATCATTTAAACTGCTTTTATTTCAATACAGCAATTTAAGTTCTGACAGGTCGAATATGGTATGCGGTATCATGAGTTTAAAGCCTCAAAGCTGCGCGTAGTGGAGGGATCCGAATGAATTTCGGTCGTCTGGGGTTTTTTAACGTGCTCTAACATCGCACAGCACATGGGTGTTTCTGCGTTTCGTCTCCTTACCCGCCGCGGTGGCTCAGTGGTTAGGGCGCTCGACTACTGATCCGGGGTTCCCGGGTTCGAACCCGACCGCGGCGGCTGCGTTTTTATAAAGGAAAAACGCTAAGGCGCCCGTGTGCTGTGCGATGCCAGTGCACGTTAAAGATCCCCAGGTGGTCGAAATTATTCCGGAGCCCTCCACTACGGCACCTCCTTCTTCCTTTCTTCTTTCACTCCCTCCCTTATCCCTTCCCTAACGGCACGGTTCAGGTGTCCAACGATATATGAGACAGATACTGCGCCATTTCCTTTCCCCCAAAAAACCAATTATTATTATTAATTTTATCTCCATCGAAGTGCAACAGCCGTGGCCGAGATTCCATCCCACCAGTTAGCCATCACGGAGGGACTAGTCGCGGGTAGGTTCTTTTCTTTATCCTTAATGATTGCATGCCTCTTATTGTAAATAACAGACGTGGAGGCTGCTCCGAACGTATTCACTGCTCGCCAGGCGCGACCACTGTTTGGCCTCTGCCAGTATTGCATCCTTGTATTCGACATGCGGAATCGCGACCAGCGTCCAGCCGCGCCGCACCAAGCGCGGGAAGTCCGCCGAGACGCAGCCTCTACATCCCGCTCAAGAGGTGAGTGGGGAGTGAAATAATGACCTTTAGTGAGCGTTGTTGTTGCGCAGGAGTTCTACGTAGAGGTGCCGATACTTATTTGCGTGCGGACAGATTTGAGCCAGCCGTGCGTTCACACTGGCCGCAGCGGTGGCTCAGTGGTTATGGCTCTCGGCTGCTGACCCGCAAGACGCGGGTTCGATCCCGGCCGCGGCGGTCGAATTTCGATGGAGGCGAAATGATAGAGGCCCGTATACTGTGCGATGTCGGTGTGCGCCAAAGAACCCTAGGTGGTCGAAATTTCTGGAGGCCTTCACTACGGCGTCCATCATAGCCTGAGTAGCTTTGGAACGTTAAACCCCATAAAGCATAAACTAAAGAAACTACCATATTGGCTGTTGCCGAGGAAGGCAATGTATTCGTGGTGGCGTTTCGTTGCTTTGAAAGGGCTATAACGAGGTGGTTAATGAGGTGGCCAGGGGGCAAGTGCCACCCTTATACGCGTTCGCGCGATGGTGATACGCGCTGCTGCCGAAGTTGGATGTAGCAGAAGGGCGGTCGTACGGCGGCAATGACAGCTTTTAGGCGAGCGGAACAGGCACAAGCATCGAGAGGTTTATGAGCGGTTAGACGAACACGTCACCAGGTGCACGCGCAACACTGCCGAAACAATCTCTCCAGCACTGCACGAGGAATAGCGCTTGGAAAAGTGGTGTTGAATCACACCACGTTGAGTGGTGGTTTGTCCTGGGTGCCAGTGGCGGAATGATTTCTTCGAAGCTTGATGCTATGTTAGCCAGATAAGAGAGAGATCACGATAGAGTGTGTCTTCAAATTGGCGACTAAGCTGCTATTGTCGCAAGGATTTTGCGCGGTTGAGTCTGAAGTCCTCCTGTGACTGATTTCTGCAAGACGTCGCCGAGGCGGAGACCTTACGAACCGAGGTCGATGCACGTGGTGAAGTTGCCAGGGAGAATTAGCTGGTCGATGGGATAATGGGCAGGTAGCTAAAGCGTAGTGGGTGATTACTTGAAAGTACCAGAATAGGCAGGGGTCACAATGTGACCAGCAGGCTTCGGGTTTTATGTAATCGCAGTTTTCAGGCTAAGGCATTTCGTGCACGTGTGATGAATAATTATTAAAAAAATAGTTGCAGTGACACGAACACTAGTAAAACATTTTACCAAAATGAAGAAAAAATAATGTAGGCACGCTCGCTCGCGTAAAGTAGCAATTGATCACTTGTTCCAGTGGGATGTCCACACTGTCTTATGCGACAGGTTTTTGTGCAGCATCCTCAACTCAAATTATCTCTTCCGATTATGCGTTATAGCATACATAAGATGTGCAAGATAAAAAAAACAGCGCGTGCACCCAGGCTTTATTAAGTAACTGCAGGACAGCCTTGCATATTCACTGCGTGTTCTAAAGAATACCAATTTAACATATCATTGCCTATAGAATTGACAAGAAACGCCCCAGAAAAGCTCCGGAATTGAATCAGCGAAAATAAGAAGGCTCGATCGCAGATATCAGTGAACGATCTATAGTTGCTAATTAAATAGCTGTATTGAGCTTAATTTAATTGCCTATTTTCAAAGCATCCTTTCATGTCCCGGTACACGCCGCCATATCACTAAACGGTTTCATGACTGAGAATCAAGGTGTAAGATTATACGTATTTCTTACTCCCGGCTCGGAAGTGAATTTTATTTCCTACTCTGATGTGCTTTCTATGTTGCTAAATTTGAAAACCGAAAAGTAATGTGGCCCATATAACGTTTATAATTCACAATAAGCTGAATTGCTTGCAAATATTTTGTGTACCATGTTTAGAGCATCCTTGCTGAATGGAAAATTGGCAGATGATTGGAAGACGGCTGAAGTTTACCTAAAAAAGGCGATCGTTTACTGCTGAAACACTTCCGCCCAGTCTCACTCATATAATCATATTTAAACTGAGCGAACACATTGTTGCTTCTCGCATAAATCAATTTTCAGATGAGCACTTTATTCTATCAAAATTTCAACACGCTTTTTGTAAAGGCTATTTGACAGGAACTGATTAGTATTAGTAACAGCGATCCATTCCCTTGCGTTGTCTTTCGACAGTAATGGTCACGTCGATATAATATTTTTTTATATTTCACTAAAGCTCTCGATAAAATCCGTTATTATCAATTAGTTCTAAATCTTGTATCGCCTTTCCTGAAATTTTGTTTTCCGGAGTTTCCGACTACTTAATTTACTGTATAAACAGCAATACGTTTCCTTCAGGGAGAACAGTAGGACTGTCTTTCAGTCACTTCTGGTGCACCACAAGGGAGTTTTGTTGGAACTCTATTATTTTTGCTGTGTATTGACACCACTGAAGTAGTTTTTACAGTAAAGATTCTTTTGTTTCCAGAAGATTTGGTGTTGTACGAAGGTATTACATGGGCCAGTCACCACATTGACCGCGATATTTCGCTAACATCAGGGCGTGGTGCGAGAAATGGAGTATGCATGGTTATTAAAACGAATCTACTTTCCTTCGCATATCATTGCAATTCATGAAGTCTCTAGCTACAATTATTAAAATGTGACGATCACTAGCAGTTTATCCTTGAATTTGTATGTTAAAAGTATCAGCGGGACGCGTTTCGCGAAATTGGCTTTTTAATCTTGGAAAAGTCCTTTCCCATGTTTAATCTACTCGCTTACCATTCACTTAATATGCCTAAGCTCCAGTATGAACGCATAGTGTGGGATCCATGTACCAAAATCGATATTAACCAATCTGAAAGAACAAAAAAAAAGCTTAAGGTTTATTTATTCTCATGACCGTTTACCCCAACCGGTCGGAAGCCAACCACTTAAAGCAAGAAGAAAAAAATTGGCACAAGCACTTCGGACTGTTAAGAGACCCAGAAAGGGGGTCTCAATGAAGATGCGATATGTCTGGGATGTTAAAAGACGACGGTTCATAATTATCCTCCAGCAAGAGTTATTTTAATGCGTTTTGATGAAGCTGAGTGATATATTAAAGAAGAAATAACCAGCCAAAAAAGACGAACACAGAAGGAGATAACAACACAGGACAACAGCTGGACTAACAACTGAATTCTTTATTGAGTACAGACCACCGAGTAATCTCAACGCATGCGCCAAGGTGACAGACACTCAAACATGGTTGTTCAAGTAATCAAGTTCTTTTATCGTCAGCGGTATCGATGGTGAACTGACGCAAGCATCGCCATGTTTGGCTACTTGAAAGGCCTCAGATATTTCGCGGGCCTTCCGAGTTTTTCCATAGCCCAGAATGGTGACATCAGAGAAACGTGGAAAACATTTGCCAGGACATCTACTACAGTGCCAAGCAAGATTGCGATCTTCACCAGCGCCAACTTTTGTTTTGTGCTTGCGCATCCTCTCTTTCACACAGTCGCACCTCTGACCTATGTAAAATTTTCCACAGGTCAGCGGAATCTTATAAATCACTTCGGTCCGGCACTTTGCGTACGTAGTTCCATGTTTGGTCGTGCAACGCTTCTTGTTTCCGCCAGTCATAATTCGTGCACAAATACCTTAAAGCTTGACGGGGGCCGAAAAAATCAAATTCAACCCTTGGCGCTCGGCGAATTTCTTAACATTGTGCGCCACTTTGTGCAAATAAGGCATGACTTGAAATTTTTCTTTTGTCAGTGGCATCATTGTTTCCTTCTTGACCCCGCCGTTCATCTCCTCTGATACGGATTCAGTGACCGCTCTCAACATTTCTGCTGGGAAACCTGCATCAGACAGGCGTTTGGCTTGCGTAGTGACACTGGTTGACACGGTGTGGCAGCAACTTTTTTTTCACAGCGTTTTGGAAACAAGCGTTACCAATACCTCTCTTGACTAGTTTTGAATGGTTAGATTCAAAGGGTACGAGCCCTTTTTTGTTCTAGGTGAATACATTCAGCACAGATGGCCGTCTCCAGAAAAGGTTAGTAACAAGTCTAAAAAACGGGTGGAGTTGTTAGTGGCTAACTCGTGAGTAAATTTCAGTTGGCATGAGCAGCGCCTAAAGGCACCCAAATCATGGTCAACTATCATCTTACAGGAATCATTAGTTCCGGTATTTAAAAGCACTAAAAAGTCATCAACGTACCTGACAATTCGCAGAACACAAGCGTCATCCAAAAAACTTAGAAGCGAGCGGTCAAACTCTGCTAAGGAAATATTGCAGAGCACTGGGACTACGCAAGCACCTATACAAATTCCATTGTTCTGAATATAGAACTTGTTGTTCAACTCGACAAGAGTAGAAGAGAGGTACACAGCAAGAAGCTCCAAAAAACTTTCGCTCTGGATTCCACATCTTGTTTGAAAGGCCAATTCTCCAGACTCTTCAATCAATTCTCTCACCGCATGAAACAGTTCGTCGTGAGGAATAGAGTAGTAAACGTCCTCGATGTCCACAGAGAAGGCCATGTTTGCTCCTAGTAGGCCTTGATGTAGCTCCTGCACGAGAGCTGCAGAGTCCCTAATCCCGAAAGGGTCTTTTGGCGTAAGGCTATTCAGATGTCGTTGAAGATAGTGTCCAACCACCTTTTGCCACGAGCCCTCTTCTGTAACGATGGCTTATGTGTCTTGGCTTCGTGGCTCGAAGCTGACTCTTCTACAGTCAGACAAAGAAGGCTGTTTTGTTGTGCTGCCTATGGGACGGTTCAGCGAAAAAGCTGCGGCAGCCATGGAACTGCTTCGAAAAAACCGACCAAGGTTAGGTCCGCTGCTGAGCAGCTCCTCGGAGAACTCAATTTGGATCACCTGCTAAAATCTGTAAAGAAATTTTCGCAGAATTCGCCGCAAGTTTTTTCTCAGCCAAGACACATAAGCCATCGGTACCGTTGAGGGCCATTGTTACAGAAGAGGGCTCGTGGCAAAAGGTGGTTGGACACTATCTTCAACGACATCTGAATAGCCTTACGCCAAAAGACCCTTTCGGGATTAGGAACTCTGCAGCTCTCGTGCAGGAGCTACAGCAAGGCCTACTAGGAGCAAACATGGCCTTCTCTGTGGACATCGAGGACGTTTACTACTCTATCTCTCACGACGAACTGTTTCATGCAGTGAGACAACTGATTGAAGAGTCTGGTGAATTGGCTTTTCAAACAAGATGTGGAATCCAGAGCGAAAGTTTTTTGGAGCTCCTTGCTGTGTACCTCTCTTTTACACTTGTCGAGTTTAACAACAAGTTCTATATTCAGAAGAATGGCATTTGTATAGGTGCTTGCGTAGCCCCAGTGCTCTGCGATATTTCTTTAGCAAAGTTTGACCGCTCGCTTCTAAGTGTTTTGGATGACGGGTGTGTTCTGCGAATTGTCAGATACGTTGATGACTTTTAGTGCTTTTAAACACCGGACCTAATGACTCCTATCAGATGATAGTTGACCATGTTTTGGGTGCCTTTAGGTGCTGCTCATTCCAACTGAAATTTACTCACGAATTAGCCACTAACAACTCCATGCGTTTTTTAGACATGTTACAAATCTTTTCTGGACAAGGCATGTGTGCTGAATGTATTCACCTAGAACAATAAAGGGCTCTTACCATTTGACTCTAACCATTCAAAACTAGTCAAGAGAGGTATTGGTAAGGCTTGTTTCCAGTACGCTACGAAAAAAAGTTGCTGCCACACCGTGTCAACCAGTGTTACTACGCAAGCCAAACGCCTGTCTGATGCAGGTTTCCCAGCAGAAATGTTGAGAGCGGTCGCTGAATCCGTATCAGAGGAGATTAACGGCGCGGTCAAGAAGGGAAACAATGATGCCACTAACAAAAGAAAAAAAATTTCAGGTCATGTCTTATTTGTCCAAAGTGGCGCACAATGTTACGAAAGTCGCCGAGCGCCAAATGATCAATTTGATTTTTTCAGCCCCCGTCAAGCTTTCAGGTCTTTGTGCACGAATTATGCCTGGCAGAAACAAGCGTGGCACGACCAAATATAGAACTATGTACGCAAAGTGCTGGACCGGAGTGATTTATAAGGTTCCGTTGACCTGTGGAAAATCTTACATAGGTCAGACGGGCGACTGTGTGAACGAGAAGATGGGCAAGCACGAAACAAAAGTTGGCGCTGGTGAAGATGGCAATCTTGCTTGGCACTGTAGTAGATGTCCTGGCAAATGTTTTCCACGTTTCTCTGATGTCACCATTATTGGCTATGGAAAAACACGGAAGTCCCGCGAAATATTTCAGGCCTTTCAAATAGCCAAACATGACGATGCTTGCGTCAGTTCACCATACCATCGATAGCGCTGACGATAAAAGAACTTGATTGTTTGAATAACCATCTTTTAGTGTCTGTCCTGCCTTGGCGCATGCGTTGAGATTACTCGGTGGTCTGTATTCAATAAAGAATTCAGTTAGTACAGCAATTGCCCTGCGTTGATCTCTCCTTGTGTGTTCGTCTTTTTTGGCTGGTTATTTCTTTAACATGCCATACCAACAGGACCACCATTCTGCCCTGCCTGAGTTATATGCAGACAAAATTTGAACTTCCGCGTCTTCGCGCCTTTCCCTCTACTCTCACACACCAAAAGGGCGGTGCTCCTCTGCCGGCCCCACCCACTCGGCCCCTCCCCTACCTCCGCCGGCTGCGGCACGCGCGGAGTGGCCGCGGCCGCGGTAGCGCGTGACGTCTGAGAGTTTGGCGCTGTGAACCAATGATAATCCCCCGCTGCTGACGTCATTTGCAAGACGTGACGTCGTATGCCAGGTTTTCGTGCGAAAGCCCGGCACCGCGCGTCGCCGCGAGGTGCGAAAGCGGGAATTTTTAAATATATATTGTAAATTTCCCGCCCGCTTCTGAGGTCTCCTACGCGGCATGGACGCTCGGTGGCCTGTACTCTACATAGTGCAAGCATTTTAAAGCCAAGCTCAAACACCCATTTCTGTGGCCCTTTAACGTCGCAAGACGTAGACGTTTGCTTGAGGTCTACGAACTGATTTCAGGCGATGAGTATACTTTTTTCCATGAATGAGACCCCCAGCCCCCACACGCGCGCGCGTATGACACCACGCTAAATGCTGTACGATGAATGGTTACATCAAAGTTTTGATATGTCTGGGAAGGCATGCAATTCAAGGTGCATATATCGTCGGCTCGAATCCCTGTCGCAATCTAGCCTCCTGTTTGACTACTACATGTAAGCTATACGCAACGAAAAATCGTAAGACGCCACCCGGAACGCTGTGTGACAAATGGTTGTGTCACAGTTTAGAAACGAATGTCGGGAAAACTGGAGCCACATGGAGGTTCGAGTAGTTCGCTATACGAATGACCTAGATTGTCTGAAGTGGCGGTGCTCGGCTTGCTGGTTACGTCATACGGCCGCTTCATGACGCCACACTATTTTTCTTGACATCGCTGGGATTTTCTACATCTGAGAGTACACACACAGAGACGGCGCCGGCATTTCTCTTAATGAAACAAGTAATGCTTTTGCATTAAAAATCTGCAGCGAGGATAATAAAGTGGCACTTCATTCTTTACAGTGTTTATCGTCGTTTCTCACACGACAGACGTCACTGCCATCCTGGTGCACTAAGACCTTACTTCGCGCGGACCGATGCATTCAACCTTTTTTTAGAGCAAAAACACTACTACGCCATTTCTTGCAAGGTCATTAATCCCGTCGCAATGACCTTGAGCCGCCGGAGCTCAAGTGTGGCAAATGTGACGTCACGGCACTAGGCGAGGGTTTTACGACTGCTTCGCCGGTGCTTGGTCGCTCAGTCTCGCAAACGACGGCGCGCCGGCTAGGCCGCCTGTGCGTGCGCTTCAGCGCAAGCGACAGGATGAATCCAATCATCCAGTAGAAATAGCTAGACGGCAGGATGCGAAATCTCAAGCAGAGAAAAATTTGACTGCTGAAACAACGGAGTAAAGGAAGGCCGGATAAGCACGCTGCAGAGAAGCTTACCAAGCGCGGGAGCGTGCCAAGATCGAAGCTACTTTAACCGTCGCCGTCGTTCAGCAATACGAAAAACAAGGAGACGGTGCCGTGAATACAAGCAAAGGCACTCACGACGAATGTTTGACGAAACACACCCTTCGGCTGGCGGCAAGCTCAACTGCGACGGCCAGGCTTCACCGCGACCTCACGCACAACCCGCTCGGCAGCGTATGTAACGTGTGTGAAAGATGAAGCCAAACTTTAATGAAACATAGTCTTTGAAAAACGAAGGCGCGTAACTGCACAGTAAAGAAATTTACACCCCTAAAGGTGTAAATGGCTTGTAACATGGGAAGCACCCTAGGGATAAGTATATTAACACCCCCTTGACTGGGCTGTTGCATCTGCACACTTCTAACTGGGTTGCTGGGACCACACCCTTTTGCTAGGGGTGCTGAACCTGCACCCTTCAGGGTAGGGTGTTTCCCATATGGCAGGTGTGTTCCTGTGACAATTCCCAATTTGTGCTTAACGAACGACTCCATAAGTCTTTCGTAAAGCAAAAGCTAGGAACTGCACAGGATATGCAACTGTGTAGTGTTGCAAAGAAATTAGTTAAAAATGAAAACAAAAGCACACATAACAACCGCATTGGTGGAAAATGCAACGACCTACTTTCATTCCACAGGCAAGAACATTAATCAGGCATCTTCGACGCCTTACTCCCAAGTCGGCTTGCAGTAACATCCTGCTTACTGGATTTATAAATGGGTGAATATAAAGAATGTTTCTCACAGAACCACATGGAATGTTTTTTGATACCTATACAGAAACATAAAACACTTTCCAAGCTTGCACCCCAAAAACATGCTTGCAGATACTACTATTCTTACGCTTTATGCCAACGAGTTGCTCAGCCACTGTGCTGAAATGGATGTAGCGCTGTTTTTATAAAAGTGTCAATGAAACAAGGCATTTGTAGAACTCACAAAAATTTATTAACACCAAACAGTTGAGTTGGTTGACCCTCTTAGATGATGCCAAAGAAACTAGCACTTGGTTTCTGTTTCTTGCATTAAGTTTCTTGGACGTCAGCACTTGCCACTGAATGCTTTTTTACAATTCTGTTTAAAAACTTCGTGACAACTGTTCGGGGTGTTGTCACGTTCATCTTTAGGTACAGGCGCTCCAAGAGAAGTAGCGTGTTAAATGTGTCACTTGAATAACAAAAGTTGAAAAGCCAGTACGCTCTAAGCAAAACAATTAGTCCTTCTGCGTTGCACGTAGAAAACAGGTGCTTGCGTTCCACGACGAGGTAAAAATAGTCTGCGTCTTCAATGGACCCTCCACAGTAGAGTACACAAGTTGTTAGTGGCATTAGAATATCTTGACCCTGCAGTGAGAAACAAGTTTACAATTTAGGTGGCTAATTGCAGTAGTTTGTACTAAGTGGCTTGTTACTTTAAAGCTTCCCTCATCCACAATGCAATATTTTTTGATAGCATTAAGATATCATAGGCCATAACAGGATTTATCAGATACTTTCCAAATAAATACACAATGGGCATTATTTGGATGTATGCATATTCATTTTTAAGAAATGCTCTTACAAACCTAAATGAACGCATCATCTTTGTTTGCATGAATAACTGAGATGTCAGATTCGAAGCAGTAAAAATGCAACTTATGCCATTTTCTCTCAAAAAATGCTTAATTTGTATTCACAAGTAAAATTCTCCGATTGGAAAGTAATCCTAAAAATATAAAGTTGGCATTACTTACACCTCCTTGCACAAACATTGCATGAAAAGCTTTTGGTTCTTTTACATTTAGGGCTATTATCTTCAAGGCTGCGAGAGAAAGGTGGTCTGAAAAAATTGCTCAAATATACCTCCAGCCGCAATGTTGACTCGAAAAAGAAAAACAATGCCATGACTCATTTTGCGTTTCCCACATTTCGGATCCTACCGGCGACACATGGTTGTTTTTTCTTCTACTTTCTGAATATTTATCTAGATGATTACATTACTATTTCACACTGACACCCGCAGCAAAAAAAAAATAAAAACATTCCCTATGCTTTCCTTGGGGTCAGTTGCTGTTGGCTTCCTCTTGAGTAAGTATTTGACAAGTGACATGAAAGCCACGCCACATCAGATGTTATGCACTTTGCACTTGACTAGTTCAAATTTCTTTTACAGAAACCTATGTCGCTGCGATAAATGATATAACAGGCTGTTTTTAACCAGAAATTTCTCTTTGATCATGTCTTGCTACTAGGGCCACATTCACTCCTAAAAACATAGTACAAAAATCGAGCAAAATATCTTGCAGACATTTTTTCGATAACGTCGTTCTGCCAGACACTCAGAATCGCATTCAAGTTTACAGCATTTATTCTTGCATAAATATCTGCAAAGTCGAAGTTATCGGATTTAGAAATGTTTTTATATATGTTTTTTGAACAACAGTCATATCACCAATTCTATATTTCTGAGGCAATTACATCGAAAATAATTTTTAAGGCAGCAGTTACTGTAACACATGTAATAATCTAAACATTAAAAAAGTGCTTTGAGCCGCTTGTATGCCACTTCTGTTTTCATGCTAAAAGTGAACAAAACAAAGCATGAAAAGAATATTCTGCACAAGTAGTTGAAATTGATTATATAGTTTAATTTAAATTCCGCACGTACGTCGTGTACAGCGTCGTGCTGGGCATATTGCTAATGTCCCTTGCAAAAGCTGTAGTATCGGCTCACTGCACGCAACAACCTCCTGTCGTCCAAGAGCAACCGTAGTGTCAATGCCACGGCTGATGCAATCAGTCACATCCGACCTTATGAGCCGTTTGAAGTCCGCAATGAACTACATGAGACAACAGAACTTCATGCATATTGCTGTTTTAGGTTCATTACTCCACAGCACTATTAAGAAATATCACGCCTAATTATGGAAAACAACATATTCTTTAGGAACAAAAAGAAAGCAAAAGGAACAACAAGGGTTAGGGGGAAGCCTCAGGCACTAGCCAACGGTTCGGCAAGAGGACTTGACTTTGTGAATACTAGTCCTCTTCCTGAACTGTTGGCTAGTGCCCGAGTCTTCCCCTCACCACTTTTTCATATGCTCTGTACCCTTCAAAGAATTTCACCTTCCAACCCCTTCTCTATAATGTTCGGTAGTGTTTTCTGCAGGAAAATCTTGCTATTCATTATATTATTGGTAGATTAGCTATGAAGTCTATTTCTTGAACTAATGAAGTTAAAACCTAGCTCTTCCATATAGTGCAGCTCTTCACCTTCTGTGAACCTAAACCAGGAAAGATGGAGTCAGTATAAAGTCTTGTCAATAAAGGCTAAACATGCCAGCAAATAATAGAAAAGGGTCAGATTACCAATGATTCTAGTAATGTTCTTGCACCTTTCATGCAAAGCCATCTTTTCTAACTCTAATTATACTTAATTACAAATCTCATCAAATGTCACAGTGTTATGAGTAGTTAGGGCATGTGATAAAACATTTTGAGCTACAAAATTGTATGTTAAGTATCCTTCATTCATATATGCAAAGAAAAAATTAAGCCAATCACTTACCCTCTCTGGCTGCATCATATATAGATACAGCTTTTTCACATCTTCAATTTTCATCATTTTGATACTTTGCAGCCTGCTTTTTGCAGTCAGACTCATTCTCTCTCGTATGCAACTTTCATCAGGATTTCATTTCTTTGCCTCAGCTAAAGCCATTCTTCATGAGCTGCCAAGGCGGTGTCATCTTCGCCCAAAATGGTTGTATGCTTTATATCCTGGAATATTTCAGACAAGCTTCTAAACAAAGAAATAAGTTCTTTGGACCTCTGGGTGCCTACTCCTAAATGCATCTTTGAAATGCTGACCTAGAATGTATGTTTCATACAAGCTAAATAAAAATTTTACCTTTAAATTCATTATCGGATTTGCACATGCCATCTTGATTTTTTGCCTTCCAGCTTGTGAAATTGCAAAACAAATCATGACAATGTTTTGATACCTCCTGTAAAGTATGAACGTTTAGAACAGGAAAAGCTTGACGCTTACCTTCACCGGCGTATACTAGCAGAAAATGGCATCAGTTTAAAAATATTATGAATGACACATGATAAACTGCATGCAGGAAAGGAAAAAAGTATTTAGGAAGCATGCACAATTCGTTTATAATGAATATGACTGAGTGCAACTGCACATAAACTTCCACAACGCAAAGGAAAATCATACCGGTAAATAATGCTCACATCACAGCATTAAAACTCGAGAGGTTTCTCACTAGCTTTGGTCTTGTGTGCCTCTTCAATTCGGTTGAAGTGAAGCCTTGAGCCTGCTTTCTTTGTGAACCAAATTTTCTCGTTTTCAGCTACTAGTGGATCTTCTGAAAGCCGTCGTTGCTGGTTCTTAAACTTAAACCGTAATGTAACTTTCCAGGAATCCTTTAAAAGAAACAGGACAAAATAAATAAACAGCAGCACTGCTCAATATACACAGTTCAAAATGGCTCAGAATTGAAAGCAATCGACTGAACCTCTAACATGGACAAGAGATCACTGTAAGAATAAAATTATTTTAGGCAAATTGGCATGCCAACAAAGCACACAAGAATACTAAAAGGAGCTACATCATATTTTGTAACTCTGAAACAATGAAACGGAGTTTCCTTGCTGATCCAGTTCCCACGACGTCTGTCAGTTGTGGGTACTTCTGAAGATGTGTAACTCTAGCATAGGAGTCCCTTGTAGGCACCCTGTACAGAGAGAAATGCTATTTTTAGAGACGTTCGAAACATTAACATACAACAGTTTCTAAGAAACATTACAAGTTGTAAACAAAAATTTATTACAATATGGCCGTTTTATTCTCAACTGGAATACCAAGCAAAATCAGACTGACTCCCATAGTGGCAGAGCACGCAATGAAAAGTTTGCCAAAGTCTGCCAAAATCACCTCTGATGTTACCCGTCGCGGCGGCTCAGCGGTAAGGCACTTGACTGCTAACTCCAAAGACGCGGGCTCGATCCAGGGCGCGGCTGCTGCTTTTTTTCGATGGAGGCAAAAAGCAAGGCCTGTGTGTACTGTGCAAATGTCGGTGCATGTTAAAATGCCAGGTTGGCGAAATTTCTAAAGTCCTCCAATACACCGTCTCTCATAGCCTCAGTTCCTTTGGGACGTTAAACCCCACAAACCAAAGTAGCCTCTGATGTGTCCAGCACGACCTTTTTAAATTAGGTACTAGGTGGGCATTATGCTAAATGTGTAGCTTAATTCATGTAAATTGGCATTTGCTCCCTGTAGAAAATGAAACCCAATTAACTGGCGCGATTCTTCATGTGTCTAAACTAAAGACGTGCGACACCATATAAGGGTGGCCAGGACCACGCTCTAAGCTCGACTTTTCTGAATCTTCAAAAGGTAACTTCAATTGCAAGGGTTTACTGCATAAACATTTAATAACCTGGAAGTTTATCCACTATATATATTCGCCCTGGCTACTTTAAAGAGGCTCCATGAGCCGAGAAAATGAAATGTGCAAAACCATGTTAACACTGCATGCTGAAACAGAAATGCCACTATGACAAGTCTGGAATGGGAAAATGTATAGCATTTTACATACTCAATGGCACTCTATGGGCCCCACAGATGCAACAGTAAGTCATGCTACTTTAACTTACACTGTGTACTTCAGCATAGCATAGAATAGAAGATCGACAATCTTTCCCTGCACAGATGAAGACAGCGGCTTGCCAGATATGATTAAATCATGAAGACCACCGAAGCTCGGCATTTCAAAGGCTTTTCCATCGTAGTCTGGAAATGGCAACCTAAAATATGATTTAATTTAAGCCTGTGTAACTGTTTCCAGTTATCTTAGAAAGTCTATTCACTTTATGAAAGAGAATCCAGCATAAAAAAGTGGCGGGAAGACAGCATAATACGGAAACCACTCAAAGTTGTCTAGCGATCCAGAAAATCAAGCAGAGACCAGAATTCAGATGTACCGAGGAATGGACACGACAAGGGAGGCTTCAGCAGGCACATACTTTATGGCAGAAACCCAGCACTTTCAGCAGCTGGTTAGTATATCATTTTCATATTACAAGGTTCTTTAACTGCCGATATTTTTTTCTTCCCTAATAAACTGACGTCACAACTTCACAAGCTTATATGAAAGATCCCGGCACCATTGAGCGCCCAGATTTTTTTCTTACTACTGCTCTCATTTTCCTTCAGCACTGGCATTAAATTTTTCCCGTTGTGCTCTGACAGGGTAGACCCTTTAGTTTTTAGAGTTCAGTATGCATATCTGAACTTATCATTTCTGTTCTTTCAACTGGTGCTTGAAGCAGCCACTCTAGCTAAACTGCATTCAAGATCAATTTATTGAGGCACTTATTGGCATTATCGGCAATACCAAAACAAATATTTTTTCAACATAAATATTCTCATTATTGAACATACAAGTTACCAATTAGAATGCTAGTTAGAGAAAGCTCAACAACATAATGACCACATGCATTTTAGTTCAAGCATCAAAAAATACTTACACATCAAAGAACACAGGTTCTTGCATTGGTTTAGCTCCAATGTTAGTGTGAACAGGCGTATCGCGTTCCATCTCAAGCATTGTGTTCTGAAGCAAGAAATGAGATATGATATTACCATTATAAAATGACTGATAATTCTTCCTGATTTCTCAACAAATTATTACAACAAATAACAAGTAAAGTCTTTACTGCAAATATGTACTGAAAACAGCTATTTCTGATTTATGCATTTATTATGAAACTGGAAGCCCATGTTCTCACTTTTGCTTTTGAAGCAAAAAGTATTTTGGTCAGACAATGCTTTCAATCACTAATTTTCAAAATGCGTAAGGAAAATGTAAACAATAAATAGGCATACTAAATGCTTGGGGACAGAAAAAAAACAAAAGCATCATAATTGTGCTCCATAAAAATATATTGTGACAGGGAAATTCATTTTTCTGAGCTCTTATAATCATGCGCTCCAAAGAAAACAATACTGAGATGGAGAAACTATATTTTTGTTTTTATATTTAGGTGTTTGACTTTAGTTAAAACACACACAAAAAGATGAACGTTCGCTGAATAAAAGTTCCAAAACTGATATTTCACCAGGAAATGGCACTACTATTAATCTTCAACAGCTAGTGTGAGCCATGCCGACGGAAGCTATAGGGGAGCGCACAACAAAGCTAGAACAGCATGACACCTGGGAGAAGAAATCTCAAAAAGCGGAAACCACAGAGTGAAACAAGGGGCTTTAAATGCACAGAACATATATACAAAGTCCAACATAACTTTGAAACTTGAGATATATAAAACCGAAATTGCAACTAAGACAACTGAGCTATTGGGAGTTTTTGCTCTGAAATTGGCACAGGAAAAAATATGAAAGCCAATAAGCCCAAACTATAACACATACAGTATAAAATTCGCTTTTTTAAAAGTACGATGATGCACTCAATATTTCCCTGTATAATGCACTTCATTCGAAATTTTGTTAATTTCAATAAGCAAATTGTATGGACTGAAAAAATTAGCAAGTATGAAGCGGTGTAATATATTGCACAATGGCATTCAGGTACTTGCTGTTTGTCACATGCCAAAGGCGGTAGCTCAGATGGTTGATTCGAGGCTTGAGCATCATTAGTTAGTACAGTGACTTTGCCCATGTCGGGAATTTCATCTCCCGCTGCCAGGTCAACATATTCTTGAAAATGGCCATCCAGAATCTACAAACAAATTCCAGTAAAGATTACGCCAGTTGGTGTTTATACCGATTCGGCATCCACAAAATGTTGTGATTTCATGATGTAAAAGTGGTGCACTCTAAGCTTTGAAAAACTCACAAGAATACTCAGGAAGCAAAAAGACGGCAAAGAATATGCCCTTTGTACTTCGCGGCCAGCCGCACTAAAGCGGAAATCGCCCATGTACCGCGATGCAGCTTAGTATATAGAAATGGCGTCGCGTAATATTCTCCGAGCTGCACCTCCACGAAGCGCTGCGAGTTGGTAAAAATTCGCAGGATGATTACGATTCTCCATAGTGCGAAATTTCGGCGCACCTGCGAAGGTGTGTTGATGTTCTGATATACTGAGGTAAAGAATTTTGAGATACGTGTATGTATAATACCAGACAACATTGGGGCCAGCCTATTTCCTCCGAAGAAGCTTCACCAACAACCGCAACAGCTCGAAACCAGCCCAAACGCTCTCATCTACCAAACTCCCAAACTGTTAAAGCCGGCGGCTGCGCTGAGAGCGGGAGGAGGCGCCGCAGCACGCTCCCAAACACTGAAATACAATCCGAAACTTTAGAAACGGACGAAGACGCTGAGAGAGGCAAGAGGCGCAGCAGCACACGTTAATCTGCATGGGCACAAGCAAAGAATACTCTAATCCGAAACTTCAGAAGAGAGCTGGGGCGATGAGGAACGAGGCACCACAGCGCACTATAGTCTGCACACTCACAAGCAATTAAAATACCTAAATACGGATGTTTAGAAATGAGCTGAGGCGCTGAGGAACGAGACACTACAGCACGCTATAATCTGTACGCTCACAAGCAATGAAACACCCAAATCCGAAACATTAGAAGCGGGCGCGCTGCGCAAGTGCCGCGAAATCCATATCGAATAAAGCAACAGGTTCACCACGCTTCGACAATAATTTGGGAGTGTTAAATTGTCGTATTCCCGGGTTCGAACCCGACCGCGGCGGCTGCATTTTTATGGAAGAAAAACGCTAAGGTGCCCGTGTGCTGTGCGATGTCGGTGCACGTTAAAGATCCCCAGGTGGTCGAAATTATTCCGGAGCCCTCCACTACGGCACCTCTTCTTCCTCTCTTCTTTCACTCCCTCCTTTATCCCTTCCCTTACGGCGCGGTTCAGGTGTCCAACGATATATGAGACAGATACTGCGCCATTTCCTTCCCCCCCAAAAACCAATTATTATTATTATTATTATTATTATTATTATTATTATTATTATTATTATTATTATTATTATTATTATTATTATTATAAATTGTCGTGCGCATCCACTGGCCTATCGGTCAAGTGCCGTCGCCAAATTTCTCACGCACGTGTGTCCGTGAAAAACCAATATAACACGTACAGAGCAACCATACTTCAGTTTACTCGCAGTACGTGATAAAACGCGGTCACAATGAAAGGATGATCACATGAAATTTCACTCCCAAAGGGTCGATGATGCCTCCTAACACGGGACATGACGTGAATGCCTCTGTAAAGCATGATAATGAGCCTTCCAGGATTGTGAGCGTCCTCCTCGCATTCACATGCGGAACAGAAACCATGACACGCACAGGCGGCATTTCTGCGCCGCAAAAGTCGGACGGGGCTCAAAAGCACTGTATATCACCAAAAGCTTGCGCCTTCACCGTCTGTCACCACCAAACGCACCAGCGTTAAAACGAAGCAATGGCGGACCACGGGCGGGATGTGGGCGGGAAGATCATCACGTGATCAGCGATGCGAATAACGAATGCTGCGTCCGCAGCGCAGTGCACGTATCCGCCCATGTGTCCGTCTGTTTCTCTGAACGACCGAGCGGTAGCGCTGGCCTATTACATAGTCGCGTAAGTTTTTTTGTAACATTAGCAGTGATCAATTTTATTATTACAAATAGTATTTTATGACTTTTTAAAATAATCATGAGTTTCGGAAGTACGCACATTTGAGCACCTAGTGTCTGCCAGAGCGTAGATCGGCGTTGTGGACTCGAGGTAGCGCTACAATATTACAGAATGTGGGGAAGAGAGAGAAGTGGAAAGAGACCGGAGGCCACTGGTATCCCTCATGCTGCAGGCACTGTCTGAAGGAGGCGCTGACTAGAATAAAGAAAAAAAAAAGACGAGGCGCGCAGAGTAAAAAATGGCGAGCCTCAAGCGACGCGGTGAATAGCAGCGTGTATTTCTTCTTCGGCAAGTACACCGGCGAAGGGATTTCAGTCGCATGCAATGATATGTGAATATCGTGCTCGACGTAACGGGGCGGCGACAGGTCACCGTCGTTCACTGAAAGCGCGCGGAGTTCGTTTCGGCGCCATCGGCGGTGACGGAGGATACCGGAACCATACCGCATCACTGCAAGTTTCTTTGTTGTGTTCGAAGAGAAGGCGACATAAACTTCAAGCAGCAAAGAATTTCACGACTGCGGAGTCAGTGCAGCATACTTCTCATTGGAACAGATTGCCATAGGTAAGTTAATATAGACTATCTGCACTCACGACGCGGCGCCTGCTTACAAATACTGTTTGTAAGAGCGACGAGGAGCGAGGCAAACAAGTTTCAGCCTCGTCTTTTTTTGTGGGCCAATGTGTTAGCATTATGTTTTTCGATTGGGTATTACAGCGGTTTGTATCCTGAATGCGTTATTCTTCACGTATATCTTAGTTTTTGCACCATTGGATAGCGCCTTCCGGAATTCCGAGGCAAAATGCTGAAGAGAGCGCTGCTTACAATGCATTGGGAGCAATGCAAGCTGCCAAAATCTAGAGGTAGAGCTTTGCTCAGCTAACGAGACATGTAACCTTTCGTAGGCATGTAGCCTTCCATAGGCATGTATCGAGACATGTAGCCTTTCTGCCTTTCATAGAAATTGTAAAGCCATATCGTTTTGTTATAGGGCAATAGTGGTTATAGCGTGGTTTTGAAATCTGCTCGGTGACAGCGCGGAACATCAGTTGCTTAGTTGTATTTTAGGGTGCAACACATGTGCGTGCTCCGAGCGCGCGCCATTCGCTTCCTCAGCCTCCACGCGTTGATTCCGTCTTTTGCAAGTATCCGCAACAGCTTCTTGTCGGTCGCTGTGATGTATTCTTGTGAAGGGGGTACTGGGCACGGGTCAGTATCTCGCAGTAGCTACGCTTTTTCCTCTGTCGCTCTAGCGCTGTCCTCCTTTCCTTGCGTCTGATCCGCACCACTTTTTCGAGCGACGTCCGCTTTCTTTTACTCGCGCTTCGCTTTTTTGTAGTGAAAGAGTGGCCGAAAACGCCCGTTCACGGCCGGGCTCGAGGAGCGGGAAGCGCGCGCTCGCCTCGAGACAGGTCGTGGCTCGTTGTGGTTGCCTTCTTTGTCCGCGGTTCAGCGAGTTGTTTGGTTCGTTTTCGATTGTGCCGAGTGGGTCCATGACCTTTAAACGAGCCTCCACGCCTGTTTTAGTCCGGAGCGGTGTGTCAAAGGTTTCAAAGTAGATCTTTTGTCGCCGAGCTGCCATCGTTACGGCGTCCGTGTCTTAAAAACCCGTGAAATGACTGCCTTATCCATCGAAACGATTGAAAGCGGTGTTTTTGCATATCACGTGCAGCGCGACTGCCTTCGCAGAACTTGGAACACGCTGATAAGTGCGCAAGCAGTTCCGCGGCGAGAGCCGCTGTAACCCCCGCGGTCCCTACTTGCGCGATATGTTAAATGTATTAGTAACATTAGCGCGCAGAAGACTTCTTGGGATGCTGTTTCTTCAGGGGTTAATAGAGCGCTTTTGAAAACGAAACTACCCGTCTAGCGTGTATGTTGATCTGAAAAATTACTGTTTAGGTTACTGCGCGGCGCCGCTTATAGTGCGGATTTTCCCGTCCCCCAACGTATACCTATAAGCGATGTACACTGTATACAGCGAATTAAAAAAAAACAAAAAAACTCGCCAATTAACTCTTTCATTACCGCAGCTTGGAGGCTATAAGGCCAATGAGAAATTAGAAGCCGTAGACAAGACAAGGCAATGCCATATCAGATTTTGAAAAAGAAATAACAGCTCATTTTTTAAAGCTTTGCAGCGCGAGGACTGTCGGTGCATTGTTTTTTTGCTCGATACCGAAACTGAGCGCAGTTCACGCGCAGGAAGCTTGGCGCAGCCGTGACGTCCGCTGATGACGTGTGGCAGCGGCACCAGCGTCAAATTCGATCGCCTGCTCTATTGCGCCGTGTAATGCGCTTCCTTTCCCTCAATGCACTTTTGAAATAAGACCACGCAGTCTGCAAGGACTGTTCCTTTCACGCCGGAAAAATTTGAACTTCCGTGTCTTCGCGCCTCTCTCTCTCCTGCCGCACGCCAAAACGGCGGCGCTCCTTCGCCGGCCCCACTCATTCGGCCCCTCCCCTACCTCCGCCGGTAGCGGCGCGCGAAGAGTGGCCGTGGCCGCGGTAGCGCGTGACGTCTGAAAGAATTTGGCGCTGTGAATCAATGATTACCCCCGGCTGCTGACGTCGTTTGCAAGGTTTGATGTCGTCTGCCAGGTTTTCGCGCAAAAGCCAGGCACCGCACGTCGCCACGAGGTGCGAAAGCGGGAATTTTTAAAAATTTATTGTAAATTTCCCGCTCGTTTTGAGGTCTCGTACGCGGCATGAACGCTCGGCGGCCTTTACATAGTGCAAACATTTTAAAGCCAAGCTCAAATACCCCTTTCTGTGGCCCTTTAATCCCCGATATAAAGTTTTGATTCCCTGATATTTGCACAGCATCACCATACATAGGCCTAGAAAGCAATACCTCTACTCTAAAATAATAATACATAGCTTGTTCCTTTGTCGCCCGGGGAATAAGTTGCAGCAGACGAAAAGGTTCGGTGGCTTTGTCTTGCGAGAATTGTGGTGGTGAGGCCGGAAGTTATGTTAACTTAAATTTTTTGCCTAGCACATGATATATTTTTTATAATAGCTCTTACTTGGCATAGGGTCACACAAAGAGCTGACTAAAACCAATACTAAACAAGACACATGCTTTTGCTTGCTTTGCAGATGCCAGGCATCCGCTTTTTTCGTTGCCCTAGGTGTGACTGCCAGAGGTTTTCTTTGAGGTGCCTTTTCAGGCACCTGTGGCTAATTCATGGACATGAGACAAACCTGGTGTGTGGCCTAAATGGCTGTATGAATACTTTCAAAATTTTCACTTCATACAAGAGACGTGTACAGGAATCATGCTGAAAAAATTAAAAAAAGATACAGTAGCGATGGATACACCACAAGTTCCTCTCGACCAAGGACTAAGTGAGTGTGCTCCATTGAAAGACATTAAAGAAACGCCCCCAAAGGACGGAGACCAGGACAAGCCGCAGAGAGAAGTGAATATGTGAAGCAACTGGCAATGCTGCTACTTAAGTGGAAAGAAGGAAAGAGGCTGACAGAGTCGACCGTGGATGAAATAGCAAATGACGTGATTCCTTTTCTTAAATCTATTATTGAAGACAGGCACTCCACCACAGAAGAGATCGCAAATGTTAAACAGCTCTTATGTAGCCCTGAAACTGAGCAGCTCTTGACATGGCATGGCAAGTTTATGTACTGGAAAATTCATCTGTCCCTTGTTGGACCCCGTACTGTGGAGCTAGGAAGGAAAAATGGCAAGATTGATAGCATGCAGTATGTGCCCTTGTGTAAAGTGCTTTAAATCCTTCATTTTCAGACAATTTCAATGGTTACTTGAAACAAAGTATCCACTTGTGCTCTGTGCTTGATGGAAAGGGTTTTCGTGAACATACATACTTTGCTGGTGATGACACTAAGATTTCTATACAACTGTACAGTGATGAATTTCAAGTCTGCAACCCTTTGGGCAGCAATCGAGGAAAACTTAAGATAATGGCAGTGTACTTCTCTCTGCTTAATTTCAGCAAAAGCTTGTGATCAACTTTGTCGCACATTGACTTGGCTCGTTTAGTTAAAGACAAACATGTGAAAACATGCGGCATGACTGCAATTCTTGCACCACTGCTTGAAGATATTAACAGTTTGAAAATTGATGTCATATTTGTTAATGAAAGGCGTGTGAAAAGGTCCTTCTTTGTCTTTACCGGTCACAACCTTTCTACCCATAGAATTGGTGGCTTTCAGCAAAGTTTCAGTCATAGTATAATTTGTAGGTTCTGCATGGTACTTCACTATGAAATCACGTACAAATATCCGGAGATTGATTTTTAACTTCAGACACCAGCAGGACATCAACACCACTTAAGTATGTTGAACGCCGGCCTGCCAACTGGGCCACTGTACGGAGTTAAGCAAGCGTGTGCTATCACTAGTAAGGGATTCAATCCTACGAAACACTTTTCCCCTGATGTTATGCACGATATGCACGAGGGTGTCATACCTTTTGCACTTAAACACATCATTTCTGCTTTAATTTCAAAACATTTTTTTTCTCTTGACCAGTTGGACAAATCTATTGCTCATTGAAGGTATGATCCAAGGAATATGCGAAATAAGCCAGAAGCCATCCAAAAGCAGTTTTAGCAAGGAAAGGCCACCAAAAAAGGTTCAGCTTCAGAAAATTTCTGCCTCTTTCGTCACCTAACCTTTTTTGTTGGAGAGTGTCGGCCATTGGACAATGAAATTTGGCATCTTTACTTGCTTCTCCACGAAATCATGGACATAGTATGTGCCCGGAAATTTCTATTTCATTGATTGCTTACTTGCAGAGGAAGATTCAATTCTTTCTTCTGGACTTTAAGGCCTTGTTTCCAGCCGTGACTTTTCTTTGTAAGATGCACTACATGATTCATTATCCATCTTGCATTGAAAATTTTGGGCCTTTGACTGGGCTTTGTGCAATGCGATCTGAAGCAAAACATCAATATTTTAAGGACATTGCTCGCAGAATACACAATTCTTAGAACATCGCCTATAGCTTGGCTGTAAGGCATCAATACTTTCAGTGTTTTTCATTTACAGTGGAGGCCAGCAAAACAGCGCCAGATACAACTAGATGTTTACCTGTCATTTTTGCAAACCTCCCTGAAAAAATCAAGCAGTTCATTTCTGAGCATAACCTTGAAACTACTCATTCCTACACTGTAACCTCAGTTTGTATGGATTGGAAGACATACGAGGCCGGATGTGTTGTTGTGGAATATGTCCCTAATGATGATTCCCTGCCAAGGTTTGTTCAACTCCGCGAAATATTTTACATCAACAAGGTATTGCTGCTGTTGAGGAGACTGTCTGAAACTCTTTACTTTGATGAGCACTTCCACGTCTATGTTGTGTCTGCTACTCAAGAAGATAAAGTTTTAACCTCTATGCCCAGCTTTGACACAGAACTGCTGTACATGCTAAAGCACATGGGACGCACTGTTTTGAAAGCACGTCACTCATTACTTTACTGATTTCTGAATTATTTTTTATCATCTTCCCGCAATATTCGGTGCCTTCATACTTTCATTGTGAAGAACCAGGACACAGCAATTTTTAAGCTTTCATCATTTGAAATTCTAAATTGTTTGCTGCATGCTTCTACGCATGCATTCACTTACTGAACTGTTTTCATTATCACATGTTCCTCATTTACAAAGTGTGAATTTTTCTGTGAATTTTTGTAGGTAATATGTTCCATTTCGTCATGTTTCCACTTCTTATGCTTCCCTTTTATGGTGAATAAAATCAATTTTATGGAAATAGATTTCATCCATTTTCATCTATACTGTTAGATGAGGCCCTCAAATTATATTGCTTTTTACAATAATTCCAGAAGATAAATGCAAGTCTTAAATATCACACAGCAGTGAAGAGATGCAATCAAGTAAAAATTGTTTTGTGAGTTGTTCAGCGTAAGTGATTCTGGCAGACTTGTACTGCGCATATATGTTAAACGATCCTAAAAACTGCTTGAGGAAAACACTTGTGTTTAGAATGGCAACTGAAAAAAACTGCCAACTAGATGTAAAGATATGGACATCTGGTCGAACTAAACTTAAATGGCGGTTCTTTATCCGTGGCTGCCGCTTTCTTAGTTTTACCTCTGGTACACGCGAGCCTTACAAGGCAGTGTATATATAAATATATGGTCATTTTATGTAGCCTTCTTACACCCTTTCTACACCCTACGCAAAATGAGGAGTGCTTGGAGGAATAGCACCCTTTTAGACAGTGATGAACGGTGTATATGGTAAAATAAGGGCGTGATAAAGGTGCACTAAAGGATGCATATTGCCGGAGCACCTTTTTAGGTGCTCTGGCACCTAAATGTTTTACTGTGTATACTGTATGTGCAGCGGGAGTGAGAAAAAATGAATTGTGCGCCACAAAAGAGCCACTTTGACGCAGCGGCTGCCAGCGATGTAAAATATAAAAATAACGAAATGCTTCCGGTATAATAATCAAACTCAAGTTTACTATACAGTGTACTTCGCAAGTTCGACATCGGACACAAAAAAGTGCGAATATTAAGGGTTTCAGGGCAAGTTGTTATCCTTATACAATGGCGCATGACCCCACAGGGGAATCAGCCAAGAATTGGGGTTCGCAGAGTGTTTTTGAGATGTATTTTTTCATGGACGAAAATAAAATAAATGCTGAAGAAGAGAGGAGTAAACAAAAAGAGGAAACATCAAAGTAAAACGGGAAATGCATAACACACGGAGGTGTGGGATTTCACTGTGGGATTTGTAGCCGAGTGAGTAAAGAAAATGTTAGCATGGCAGCCGATTAGAATCCAGGGAGAAATTTTGAATGGCGCTAAAAACAGACCTGTGTGGCTGTACCCAAGTATGGTGGCGCCAAACGAAAATATGATCGGGCTGCTCAAACTAAGGCCAGGCTGTTGCAACAGCTTCCTTAATAACAGTCTTCTCATCATGCTGAAGCGGCGAGAAAACAACAAGAAATGATCTATTAATTCCTGTTCACCACAGAATGCGCATACGGACAAAGCGCCAAACCAGAATTCTGCAAATAAAAATTTAAGGGTTGGATCCGGCAGCGCAGCCTTGTTAGAGAGACCTCAAGCTGCCGTGAATGAAATGATTTCCTGTTCCACGAATGCCTGAGATGCAGGTAATAATCAGATCTTAAAAGAGATCTAGTTGTCATGCTTAACAAAAAACGTCCCCGAATCCTCACTGCTGCATGCTGATGTACGCTCTAGCCGGAATGATAGGTAGCCCGGGGCCATTGAGGGACGCCTTTGCCAGGTTATCAGCAACTTCATAATTGATTGTCGCACTGCTATGACCTGGTACCCATATCTTACGAACAAGGCTCAAATGCTGATGGAGTAATGATAGGAAGGTGTTAGACTGGAGAATCCATAGTCGAAGCAGAGGACGAGCATAAAGAAAGAGTCTGTAATGACCGCCAATGCAGAGAAAGATGGGTCTATAGTTTGCGAAAAGCAAGTACGACCTCCTGAAACTCCGCTTGGAAAATTGCGGTTAAATCCGGAAGGCGCAGAGAAAAAGACCAATCTAAAAGCGGGCGATATATTCCCACCCCTGCCCTTTCATCACAATGGGAGGCATCAGTTCCTATCGTTGTGCTAATAGGTTCATGAATGAAGTAAAAGGAACGCCGACCAAAAGGTTGTTTAAAACGAAGACGTTTCGGCTTCCATACGGAAGCCTTGATCACTGGGCCGAAAGCCCAAAGTACAAAGCTTAAGTACGTCGCAGTAATCGCCCCGAGCATCTTGCGTACGTAGGCGGGAGATTGCCTGCGTTTTGGTTAAGGGTTTTGTCTGTAGTTTGGATTATCAGGGATTCCAGATATCGACGTGACAGCCAATTATTTTCTCTTGCGATGACTGATGCTTCTTCCCAAGCTATATTGTGCGTCGCGGCTTCCACGTGTTCCGCAAGTGCATTAGATGCAATCTTTTTGTTCCTGACGTCGTTCTTGTGGTCCCTCAATCGCCTTTCGAAATTCCCGCTCTCGCCGATATAGCAGTAGTGGCAGTCTGCGCAGGGAATCTTATAGATGACGCCAGGAAACTTCTCTTTCTTTATCTTGTCTTTGGCGGCCACCAGCTCATGCCTCAGCTTGCACGCAGGAACGTGAGCGACGTGCACACCGTAAGTGCGCAGAACGCGATCCAAAGACTCGCTCACGCCCGGCACATATGGGATAGCGGCTCGGGCTCGGCAAGGAGGACCAACTGGTTCTGATGGGCGTGACTTGGCGCACTTGGCGTAGATCAGCAGCCTGATCTTCTGGCCTTGGGCAGATGTTTTTGGCACGTCGGACGAGAGAAGCCACGACGGAGCGTTTGTGGAAAACCGGGTGGACAGAATTAAAATGAAGATACCGGCCTGTGTGGGTTTCTTTTCTATAAACTTTGAAAGAAAGGCGGTTTCCACGGCTTTCCACCAAAACGTCCAGAAAAGGAAGACTGCGTGCAGCCTCCTCCTCTACAGTGAATTGCATGGAATCTTCCATGCTATTGATGTGATCTGTGAAAGGACCTAACGCATTCTTTTTGATAACACAGAAACAATCGTCGACGTAACGCACAAAAACCTTTGAGCGCGGTTCGAAGGTAGCCAGTGCGCGAGCTTCTATTGCTTCCATGGTAAGGTTTGCGGTTGTCACGGATATAGATGCGCCCATAGCAGTGCCATGAACTTGTCTATAGACTGTACCCCGGAAAACAAAATAAGTGTTCTCAAGGCAGAACTGCAACAGCTTCAGAAGATCCGATGCTTCGATAGGGGTTCTTTCACACAATCCGTCGTCATTCTGCAGCGCTGAGCGGCACACCTCCACAGCCAGATCCACGGGTACGCTGGTGAACAGTGATTTCACATCAAAGGACACCATGACCTCGTCGTCCTCCACCGTGACATCACGTACTTTTTCAATAAAATCGAAAGAGTCACGTATGAAAGTCGAGCCCTTTCCAACGAGTGGCGCAAAAACCTTGTGTAAGTAGCCCGACAAGCGGTATAAGGGCGACCGCGTAAAGTCAACTATTGGTCGCATCGGGACGTTTGGCTTATGGATCTTCTGGAGACCATGCAAGGCGGGAGCTGACCCATTGTGGCAGAGGAGCTTGAAATAAAGTGACTTGTGGTCCGGTGGAACAAATCGGAAGACGTCAGTCAAAAGAATCTGCAAGTTCCTTTCTACCTTGAGCGTAGGGTCCCGCTTCAGCGGCAAGTACGTACTGTCGTCCTGCAGAAGGCCAGTCATTTTCTCAACGTAGTCGTTGCTGTCCAAGATGACGGTAGCATTGCCTTTGTCAGCGGGAAGTATAATAATGTCCGTGTTTTTACGCAGGCTTTTGATGGCATCACGCTCCTCGGAAAGAAGGGGGTCGGAGGATGTCGCGGAAGCTTGGCAAGGATGCTGACTGCACGAGTTCGGGCCTCATCTCGGCGGTTGTTATCTACTTGACCTATGGCGCGTTCCCGTTCTTTTGGTGAAGTTATCAAGGCTGCTCCCTCGCGAAAAAGTGCTTGCGCCTGGCCCGTCCACTTCGACAGTCCACAACCTGTCTTCTTACAGGCCTACTCGAGCAGAACTCGCCGTACTCAAGCTCGGGTTGAACTTTAACACGGGACCTGCGCTGGACGCAAGAAAAATCGTCTGTGCTGTGGAACGCGCCATAGGTCAAGTAGAGAACAACCGCCGAGATGAGGCCCGAACTCGTCCAGTCTGCATCCTTGCCAAGCTTCCGCGACATCCTCCGACCCCCCTTCTTTCCGAGGAGCGTGATGCCATCAAAAGCCTGCGTAAAAACACGGACATTATTATACTTCCCGCTGACAAAGGCAATGCTACCGTCATCTTGGACAGCAACGACTACGTTGAGAAAATGACTGGCCTTCTGCAGGACGACAGTACGTACTTGCCGCTGAAGCGGGACCCTACGCTCAAGGTAGAAAGAAACTTGCAGATTCTTTTGACTGACGTCTTCCGATTTGTTCCACCGGACCACAAGTCACTTTATTTCAAGCTCCTCTGCCACAATGGGTCAGCTCCCGCCTTGTATGATCTCCCGAAGATCCATAAGCCAAACGTCCCGATGCGACCAATAGTTGACTTTACGCGGTCGCCCTTATACCGCTTGTCGGGCTACTTACACAAGGTTTTTGCGCCACTCGTGGGAAAGGGCTCGACTTTCATACGTGACTCTTTCGATTTTATTGAAAAAGTACGTGATGTCACGGTGGAGGACGACGAGGTCATGGTGTCCTTTGATGTGAAATCACTGTTCACCAGCGTACCCGTGGATCTGGCTGTGGAGGTGTGCCGCTCAGCGCTGCAGAATGACGACGGATTGTGTGAAAGAACCCCTATCGAAGCATCGGATCTTCTGAAGCTGTTGCAGTTCTGCCTTGAGAACACTTATTTTGTTTTCCGGGGTACAGTCTATAGACAAGTTCATGGCACTGCTATGGGCGCATCTATATCCGTGACAACCGCAAACCTTACCATGGAAGCAATAGAAGCTCGCGCACTGGCTACCTTCGAACCGCGCTCAAAGGGTTTTTGTGCGTTACGTCGACGATTGTTTCTGTGTTATCAAAAAGAATGCGTTAGGTCCTTTCACAGATCACATCAATAGCATGGAAGATTCCATTCAATTCACTGTAGAGGAGGAGGCTGCACGCCGTCTTCCTTTTCTGGACGTTTTGGTGGAACGCCGTGGAAACCGCCTTTCTTTCAAAGTTTATAAAAAGAAACCCACACAGGCCGGTATCTTCATTTTAATTCTGTCCACCCGGTATGCCACAAACGCTCCGTCGTGGCTTCCCTCGTCCGACGTGCCAAAAACATCTGCCCAAGGCCAGAAGATCAGGCTGCTGACCTACGCCAAGTGCGCCGAGAATTGAGTGAATGCGGCTACCACAAGCACTTCGTGGATTCTGTTCTTCAACGGTCTTCACGCCCATCAGAACCAGTTGGTCCTCCTTGCCGAGCCCGAGCCGCTATCCCATATGTGCCGGGCGTGAGCGAGTCTTTGGCTCGCGTTCTGCGCACTTACGGTGTGCACGTCGCTCACGTTCCTGCGTGCAAGCTGAGGCATGAGCTGGTGGCCGCCAAAGTCAAGATAAAGAAAGAGAAGTTTCCTGGCGTCATCTATAAGATTCCCTGCGCAGACTGCGACTACTGCTATATCGGCGAGAGCGGGAATTTCGAAAGGCGATTGAGGGACCACAAGAACGACGTCAGGAACAAAAAGATTGCATCTAATGCACTTGCGGAACACGTGGAAGCCGCGACGCACAATATAGCTTGGGAAGAAGCATCAGTCATCGCAAGAGAAAAGAATTGGCTGGCACGTCGATATCTGGAATCCCTGATAATCCAAACTACAGACAAAACCCTTAACCACAACGCAGGCAATCTCCCGCCTACGTACGCAAGATGCTTGGGGCGATTACTGCGACGTACTTAAGCTTTGTGCTTTGGGCTTTCGGCCCAGTGATCAAGGCTTCCGTATGGAAGCCGAAACGACTTCGTTTTAAACAACAACCTTTTGGTCGGCGTTCCTTTTACTTCATTCATGAATCTTCTTCCCGACCAGACGAGTTTTCGTCAGACTTTAGATTTCATTGTGCTAATATGTATGCTTTATAAGTGGTCTTCTAATAATCTATTTAAAATTTGTGGTGGTAAATGCTTAGCATTTTTGGGGAAAATGTCGTCATAGACAATTTACACGGGATACGCACTGTGTTGTGTCGGAAGGATGTTAGACAGGAGTACATTGCTCAAGGAAATTTTGTATCATAACTACCTGCGAGGTCTGAAATCTAGGCCAGTTGACTCTAAAAAAGGAGGTCGGCTGGCAACGAAAAACGGACGTAGAAGGAGCGGTGGAAACTTCTTTCTTATATCCTGAGGTACGTCTGAAGAGTTAGAAAGTTAATCTAGGTGATAAACGTGGAATCCGGGCTGCAAGGTAAAACACGTTGTTTTCCAAAAAATTTGGGAGCCAACTGCACAGCCGAAGCGCCTCCCGCTCCAAAAGAACGAGGGGGCGAATTTTGTAAGCAGCTGCACCAGAAAATAGCACAGATCCAAATTCTGAAATATGTCAGACATACACAAAATAAATCGTTAAAAGGGCATCTCTCCTCATCTCTCCGGTGATTCCTTAATCTCGCAACATGCCCACAGCAGGAGCCCCTATCGCTGTAACATGATCAGTGTGAGAGCACAATGTGAGTTTGTCATCATAAATGACACCAAGATATTTTAGACTTCACTTGAGCAATATTTTGTGGCTGGTAAGTTAAAGACAGATGAGCAGTATCTTTTATTTGAAATACATGGGCAGCGCACCTGCTAATATTTAAGGTGAGTCACAAGCCACACAACCAACTCTCAAGCTAATTCAGATATGATTGCAGGTGCAAATAAAGAGATTGAATGCCAGGCACAGCCGTGAAAAATGTAATGTTGCCCACATAGACGTACGTGCGAATTTGGGGATGGCTGGGATTAGAGCTCAGTAGAATTTTAAAGAGCACGGGTGAAAAGACTGTCCCTTCAGGAAAACCTCTGGTTTGCTTACATCACCCAGAGTTGACGCCATTTAGTACATAAAAAAACTGTGTTTTCGAGGAACAAAGATATCCACGCAGTTAAATAATGTGGAAACTGCAGAGTCTGCAACCTCTGCAATATTATAATCTTATCCCGGGTTCCACACTCTCATAAGCTGTGGCTACATATAATGTCACCAAAGAAACATGCATTTTTTTGGCGCTGTGCAAGGAAAATTCGACTCTCGAGGTCGGCGTGTGCATTCCATATGGAACATTTTGGAGGGAAACCAAGTTGGCAGGGGCTGAGGATATTCTCGCGCTCCACAAACTCCGAAACACGTAGGAGTATAGTTCTTTCAATTAATTTAACCACATTGGATAAAATAGGACTAATATGTTCCGGAGAATAGCCGCCACCATTATTTTTAGGTAAAGGGATCATTTTGGCGAGCTTCCATTCAGGACGAATCCAAGCATGTTTGACAGAATAATTTACCAGCTGGAATAAAGAGTTTTGAGACTCCTAAAATAGCATCTTTACCATTTTTGTTGTTACCCTCTCAGGGCCAGGAGCAGCAGGGGGTAACCTCAGCATTATGGGGTCACGGTTAATTTGATTCACTGACGCTACAAACATAGAGCGCAATCCTTGCTTTAATCCTTTGGCAATTGTTTCAGTTGTTTCGATTGTTTTTGCGGTGTCAAAACACATAAGGGTAAATTTTCTGGAGCCGGTATCTTTTTCCGGGATCTTAAAAATCCGAAAAGTGCGCGTCGGTTTCCTTATTTTGTTAGGAAATCGAAAAGCCCAGAGTCATAATCGTCTTTCGCTCGTGAGATTGTGCGTTTAAAAGTAGCTGCAATAAACTTATAATCCTGCCAATTTTTCGGGCACTGACTGTGGAGGAGCTTCTTCAGTGCAGCCTTTCCACGCCTGTAATCAAGCGAAAAATCTGCATTTAACCATCTAGTTGAATTATTTCCTTTTGTTGTACTTACCAGAATTTCGGACGTCTTACGACATTCCTGAATAGCCAAGCATATGCCTGTTAAATTATGCTCTTCTGCAGAATTAACCGCTGACGCAAGAGCAGAGCACACAGTGAACTGACACTGGGTATAATTAACATATGAACTCAATTGAGAAGACGCCGGAGTTATGCAACAATTAGCATAAAAACGATAAGAATGTGATCAGAAGATGTAACACGATTATCTGTTGACCAATACAGAACAGGCACACAAGGACTAACACAAATAGGGTTTGAGCGCGGAGAAGTGCGGAAGAACCCGAAATCATGCACTAAATATTGTTGTATGTAGCCCAATCCAAAGGCGTTTGCCGCAGAGATCTGTCCTATAGCCCCCGTCATCTGATGTGAATTAATCGTCGACCAAGAGACATGACTTCTGACAATTAACTAGTAGGGGATCTAGTGGCCTGGTCACCGCAAGGAAAGTAAACAGTCAATAATAAAAAGGGATAGCACCCTGGAATTCCAAAGTCTCAAGCCAATAACTCACAGTCTAAAGGATTGAAAACCAATCTTAGCCCAGTGACAAAATTTAAATGAAACTAGTATGAGTAACCCTCCTCCTCTTGACTGTCGAACTTGTCGAAATGAGTAATTTTGTAAAAGGAATTTTTTTCAGTTGTAAGGCAAGTTTCTTGCAAAATAATTATGCGTAGATTAAAATGGGATGAAAGGTAAAATAAATCTCTTGAAGCTGAAAGAAGTGACCGACTGTTCCAGTGGAGAACTCTTATTAACACCCCTGTGGTTGTGTTATCCGGGCAGCAGCAACTGCCTGTAAGTAATAAAATTATGTGTTCGCTAGATATTCTCACGTTATTAAATCATGATGCATACACTACAAAGATATGCTTTTCACGCTTCCTCGAAACCAACAACCCATGCGCAAGTTTCTTTGAAGCGGCTCTTTATGACCGCAACCACCAAGCCTGCCAAAATATTTTCCTTTGGCTTAGAGCTAAGCTGTTGCTTCCTTGATTTCGGCTGAGGATGTGGAAAAGACGGGATAGACATGGGGGATCCACTGCGTTTGAGGATTCGCATATTTGAATCCACCATCTCTGCATCATGAGTGATTTGAACATCATCTGAATTACCGGACATATGAATAGGAGAAGCTGCAGTAATTTGTACCGCCACCGCGGTGGCTCAGTGGTTATGGCGCTAGGCTGCTGCCCCGAAAGACGCGGGTTCGATCTCGGCCGCGGCGGTCGAATTTCGATGGAGGAAAAATTCTAGAGGCCCGTGTAGTGTGCGATGTCAATGCACGTGAAAGAACCCCAGGTGGCCGAAATTTCCGGAGCCCTTCACTGCGGCGTCCCTCATAGCCTGAGTCGCTTCGAGACGTTAAACCCCATAAACCATAAACCAGTAATTTGTTCCTGGGGCTGAGACAGTACAGGCAAGGAATGTTGGGTCATTGTTGGGCGTAGAACCGGCGACATGGCAATACCCATCTCACTTGTTCTGCTATCAATGTAGGTTTTTTCTGCGTGCCGAACTGCTGGAGGAACGTCTACGGAGCCTGCCTTCACGGACGACGTCTGCCGGCTCAAGGATGAAAATCTCCGTCTTTTTTTCAAGCCCGACAATCAAGTGTACCCAGCAACGGACAAATCCGAACTTTTTCTTATGTTGTGCTTGCAACAATGTGCACTGGGTATCAACGATCTTCGGCTACAAATGCTGCGGAGCGGCACTTCACCAGCGGGGCGTGGAACCGGCGTCATGGCAGTGCCCATTTCAACTGTTCTGCTATTGATGCAGGTTGGTTTTCGTCATCACTCTCTAACCCGCCAAGCTTTCTTGCTGCCGCTTCCACCCCACACGTTGTTTTTGATTGTGTCATCACAACGAAATTATGTGCCGTCGCGGAATGTTCATGTTAGGCGGCAACTATCTCCGTTTCGTAATCCTGCATTTTACTTCTTCCTTTTGCTGTTGTGTTTCGGAGATGTTGAACTGAACCCAGGTCCCTTTGAACAGTTGACTCAAATACATGAAGGCCAAAAAAACATGATGTTGAAATTAACAACAATAGAAGCAAAAGAAAACGATACTACAACGAAAGTTAATGATTTGAGAGAGCGTCTATGTTCTCTTGAAAAGCAGCTTACAAAAATAGATGACATGAGCAAAGCAATATATTCTATTTCAGTAGAACAGCGCCATCACCATGAAGCGTTGAAGTTTCTCAATGCCAAAATTGAAGATTTAGAAAACAGAGGTAGGCGGAATAACCTGATCGTTTTTGGTTTCAAGGATTCTGAGAACGAAACCGCGGCCAAATGAAAAGAACTTGTTCTTGGGTATGCACCTCCGAACTTTCACTTCCCTCATTGGTAACTGAACGCGCTCACCGGCTAGGTAAATTCGAAGGTGGCAAAGATCGACTTGTCATTGTAAAATTTTTCTCTCTCAAGGTATGGCAGTCGGTGCTCTCAAGTGCGCATAAGCTGAAGGACACATCTTGCAGTTTATCAGAAGATTTTTCACGTGCTGTGCGTGAAAAGAGAAAGATTTTGTGAGATTACGCAAAAAGAAACAAACAGGACAGAAAGAAACCAGCACTAATGTCACTAATGTTCGGTACGCTGCACTTAAACGGAAAACGTCGCCAGTATGGCAGCGAGTCAGGGGGTGTGGTCGAGTGGTGACCACAGGGCTCGTCCCTGAAAACAAGGCCGCTTAGTTTGCTGCTCATCAACTGCCAGAACATTAAAAATAAAACTGATGAGTTCTGTCTTCTCGTTCAGTCTATAAATCCATCAATTGTTCTTTGAAGTGAGTCATGGCTCGACTCGTCAGCCTTAAATTCTGAGGTTTTCCCTTCCGGATATCAGTGTTTTCGTCGCGATAGTTGCACAAGTGGTGGGGGTGTGTTCATTCTCGTTGCTACGGGAATACCATGTGCAATGATGGAATCTTTTGCTGTTACAGAGTCTGTGTTTTGTTAGAAATTAGGATTATCAATTGGAAAAGGCTTAAAAGTTGGGGTATTCTACCGCCCACCAGGTTCATCACGAGCAGAATTTGAGCATCTATTCGATATTCTCGACATTGTTGATGGTGATCCTATCTTGTTGGGCGGTGACTTCAACCGACTCAGCATAGATTGGTCAGCCAGTTCCCCGAGAGGCAGTGCTCAAGGTTCCTTGTACTCGACATTTTTTTATTTAATTGATTCATTTTTGTTCCATCAGTACATTCACGATGCGTTTCGTAATGATCGCTCTGGGAATATTCTTGATTTATTGCTGTGTAATACCCCAAACGTTATAACAGATGTTAAAGTACTGTTGGGAATAAGTGATCACAATGTAGTGATAGCTGACACTTCCATTGGCAATGTGTCAGTCGCGAGAAAACTCACGCGAAAAGCCTATGTATTTAGTAAGAGAAATTATGAGAGCATTAACATTGAATTAGAATAATATTTTTCAGTTTTCGATAGTTTGGCTGATGAACTTGGTACTGAGCAGTTATGGACCATTCTAAAAGAAAAACTCCTACAGCTACAAGACATGTGCATCCGCGCGCACACTATATCTCCTAGAAGAGCTAGAATCAAACCATGGTCCAACAGCCAGTTACACGCTCTAACGAAAAGAGTCAAGCGAGTCTACCTGAAACTTAGAAAAAGTCGTTGTCCTCCGAATCTGGCTGAACTAAAAAGGTTGAAGTCTTGAGTTTAAATCGTTAGCAGGAACAGCGAAACTTTCTTCTTTTCTTCACTAGGAAACAGGTTGGTACAGGATTGGAAACAATTCTGGAAACATGCTCGCGGTCGCGGAAAAGATGACTGCTCGGTACTGTTATGATTCAGGTAGCAACATCTCACCGCTGCCATCAGTTGTTGGGATTCAGGTAGGGCGACTGGGCCGGAGAAGAGGCGAGGACGATCGGAGGAAAAAAACTTGGAAAACTTTATACAAGTACTATTTACATAATGTACAAGTACGGGCAACTGAGAGGGCTTCTCAGTAAAGAGAGCTTCTTAGCAGTCGGGAGTCTCTCCCAGCAAAGGGTATCTCTCAAGAGGGGCGCTCTCTTCTGGCACCAAACCAGCAGCTCCTTAAGTACTCTTCGTATTTCCCAGATCCCTAGCTGGAGAATATAGTTCGAAGAATGATGTCCAATCACACGATGGCACTGATGGTACCACCTACGGCAGGGCGGTCCTGATGTTCTCTCGCAGCTCGGTCGAGGGAAAGGGAACAGAACCCGGTCACGTTGTCTCCCACGCGGCCTCCAGGTGGGCGCGCACGTGTGTCTGGACCGCGCCCATGTGGACCCGGAAGGCGCCTGCGTGACACAGGAATGCAGGCTGTCTCCCAGCAGGGGTTGAAAGATCTTGTACTCATGACCGGAACGCGGAACCTGTCGAAGGTGCGACAGTCGAGCAATTGTTCAACCCCAGCGTGACTGAAGAGGGCAACACTGATCTTGTGCTTCGTCGTCTGAGGACTGGAACGAATACGTGGGGACTATATGGTCGTCGCTGCTTCCGGCATTCCTGAACGAATACGTGGGGACGCTATGATCGTCGCTGCTTCCGGAATTCCTGTTCAAACACGTGGGGACGCTATTATAGTCGCTGCTTCGGGCATTCCTGCAGCCACGTGTCGCTCAGAGGGCTCACCCACCCTCGCGGTGGTCCTCAGGGAATTCTCCCCATGTCCAAATTCGCCGACCTCAACGGCAAGAAGGAAGCGCGAGCACAACAGCACCCCCGCCCCCAGATATTGCGCCCGGAAGATGAACTGCTGGCACGTAGCTCGGCTGACTGGGCGTGCCAGGAACCAGATGCTCTCTGGGAGTCTTCGGATGACCTTCAGTGCCGAAGCTCGGCATCGCTTGCCCTCGTCAGATGGCCGTTTTGGGAAATTCTATGCAATGCTAGCCAAAAGGGACCACAGACGCCAAACCACACGCCACGAAAGCAAGTGCCCTCAGAACCCACTCATCCCGCCAGACCAAAACTCAGGGCCAAAACTGCGCTTAGCAAAAAACTTCAACTAAAACTTGAAGAGATCAATTGTTTTGCCTGAATGAACACAAGGTGTCTCCCGACGAGGAGTTTAAACAGGGCACCTGTCCAAGGCGTGTGCTCCCGCTCGAGGCGCACTTGGATAGGAAAAAAAATTCGCTAAATGAAATCAGGTTGGTGCTTAGAGGGCACGCGGTACGGGAATAGGTGACTGGATTTGGCCGACGTGGCGTTCAAGTTTGCCCGCCTCAATACCTCAGAGTTAAAGCACGTTACACCACTCGCTCTTACTTATCCTTGGCTGAAATAAGGAAAACGTACTCCTAGGTATGTTACCTGATTATGAACCACATTACTGCAAAGAAAGTGGGAGATATACGCTCTACATTAGGAAGAGAATATGAAATAAATCTCCAAAACTAAAGTTTTTGGGGACATCTTCTTTTGGTCAAATCTTTACCAGCTAAAAGGCTCGGCTTAGCCCGTCGGCATTGGTGTGGAGCTTGCCTTTTTTGTAGCGAACCTCGAAGCTGTGGTGCTGGAGTGCCAGGCTCCACCTCAGTAGACGACCATTTTTGTGCGACATATTGTGCAGACAAGTCAAAGGGCAATGGTTCGTTTCTACTGTGAAACGGAACCCGGAGACGTAGCATGCCAGTTTGTCTATAGCCCAAACGAGGCATGCGCATTCTTTTTCAGACGTGCTATACGCCTCTTCCCGCATGCTGAGCTTGCGGCTGAAGTAAAGGACAGGCCGTGTGTGCCTGCCATCGCTTTCCTGGCAAGGAATAGCGCCTAACCCGCGGTCGCTGGCATCACATTGTATGATAAAGAGTTTCGAGAAATCTGGCGCTGCCAGTACTGGGCGCTCGCTTAGGGCCGTTTTCAGACTCTGAAATGCCTTCCCTTTCTTTTGGTTAAAAGAAAGATGGGTAGGCTCACTTTTTCTCAGCGCGTCGGTAAGGGGGCTGGCTAAATGAGAGTAGTCCTTTACATAATGCTGATAATAGCCTGCTAGGGCAAGTAAAGCCCTGAGTTCCGATTTTGTGGTTGGGGGACGGTACTCCACCAGGGCAGCCACTTTAATTTCTGCAGGGCTGCGTTGGCCTCGTCCAACCACGTGCCCAAGATAATTCACTTCGGCGCACCCCAAGTGGTATTTTCCCGCCCTTACCGTTAAAGCAGCCTCAAGCAGTCGGCTCAACACAATACGCAGGTGTTCAATGGGCTCCTGCCAGTTTTGTGAGAAAACGGCCACGTCGTCAAGGTAGAGGAGAGCGAAATCTGCAAGTCCCCGCAGCACTTGGTCCATTAACTTTGAAAAACAGTACGGGGCATTTTTCAAACCGAAGCTCAACATTACAGGGCGGAACGTGCCCGCGGGGGACACAAATGCTGTGTACCCGCTGGCGCGCTCAGTGAGTGGCACCTGCCAGTAACTACGAACTAAATTCAGTGTGGATTTATATTCTGATTTAGCGACTGTTTCAACCCTCTCCTCGATGTTCGGATTGGGTAGGTCTGGTCCACTGTGATTGAATTCAGTCTCCGGTAGGCCACGCAAGGTCTTGGATCCTTGCCTGGAACCTCTACAATAATGACTGGTGACGTATAGTCACTTTCGCAGGGCACTATGACGCCAAGTTCGCACATACGGCGGATCTCCGTCTCAATGATTTCCTTTTGCCTTGGAGAGACAGGGTACGGTTTGGTCCTGATCGGCTGTTCGCTGGACAGCTAAATGTCGTGTTCGATGAGGGTTTTTTTTCCTGGCTTGTTTGAAAACACCGCCTCAAAGTCGCGGGCGACGTTTTTTATGTCTCCTCGTTGACTTTCCGTCAAATGTGGCTCTCTGTCGATTGAATTGAGCAGCTCATTCGCTGCCTACTCGACCTCATGTGGGACATAAGGTATGTCTGGGATCTCTTCCTCTGGCATGTTCAGCGCCATATTAACCATGGCTTGACGCTGTGCGTAAGGATTCATCAAATTACTGTGGATTATCCGATTGTGTTTGTTCTTATATTTTACCTCATAGTTGGTGTCCGAATGCTTGGGCACCACCTTAGTTAGCCCTTCCCATTGCACCTCAAGTTTGTTCCTTTTTGACGGACGCAGCAACATCACCTCGTCGCCAGGTTGAAAGGTGCGCTTGCGTGTCGATTAGTCGTAGTACACTTTAGACAGTGACTGCACTGCTCTGACATTTGCTTCCATGAGGTCGATGGCTTTCGCAAGTCTTTCCAGTAGCTTTAGAACGTATTCCACTACACAGGGATCCTCTCCGTAACCCTCTCATGACTCCCTCAGCATGCGCAACGGGGTCCTCAAGTCACGCCCGTAGACTAGTTCAGCAGGGCTAAATCCTGTGCTTTCGTGGGGGACGGATCTCATTGAAAAGAGTGCTGCTGGAGTGCAGCCTTCTCAATCTCCCTTATGCTCAAAACACAGAGACCTACGTATCTGCTTTAGCACTGAGTGCATACGCTCGACTGGGTTTGACTGATTGTGGTGAATGTAACTGCGGATTATTTTAGTCCCACACCATTCAAAGAACTTTGTTGTCAAGGAGCTTGTGAACACGCTCCCGTTATCGCTTTGTATCTCTGCACGGAACCCTACGCGAGAGAAGATTGACAAAAGGGTGTCTACAACACATGCGGAACTTAGCTCCTTCAAGGGAATGGCCTATGGAAATTTGGTTGCCACGCACAGTGAGGTCAGAATGTAGCGACAACCAGAGTTAGACGCTGGCAGTCGGCCGACAGTATCTATTACAAGACGTCGAAAGGCTCTGTAATGATTGGAACTAGTGTGATGGGCGCTTTCCATTTATCCGTCGACTTGCCGACCCGCTGGCAGGTGTCGCAAGAACTAACAAGCTGTTCCACATCTTTCCAGCAGCGAGGCCAGTAATATTCGAGGGCTAATCTAGCTTTTGTTTTCTTTATGCCCCGGTGGCCCGCCCATGCATTTCCGTGCGCGAGCTCTAGAAGCAGCCGCCGGTACTTCTCAGGCACCAGGAGTTCCTCATATGCGCGTCCCCTTGAGTCGCAGTATTTCCGGTACTGAAGGCCTGGTTTTTCGTGGAAGCTGATGTTCTTTCTGGCGACTCCCTCTCTCACATTATTGCTTGGAGCTCTTAACGATAGGTCGCTTCTCTGCTCTGCAATGAGTGCTTTCCTATCAACCTTAGTCAACTCCTCCCAACAAGTCGAAGCAAGTGTTAATGTCGAACCCTTCGCGTTGGTTCGTGTTGCCTCATTCTCTACGGAATCGGCAGTTCCTTGGATTTCATGAGCTACCGCTGGTTCGGGAACACCTTCATGGTCATGCTCATGCGGTTTAGACGGATCAGTTTTCCTGCAGGAATCCCCCAGCTGGTCGGCAGAATGGTTCGGTGCCTGTTCATTTATCGAAGCACAGTCGAGTTTCTTTGCGAGCTCTCGCGCTCGATAACGTGTCAGCGCCATGCAAGCCAAGCCCGAGGTGAAAGACAGACGTTTCTCTTTCAGCGGCTGCTCGGATTTGTTCGAAAACAGGTAGGGCAAGTGTGTCGGCAAGTTTGCGCTAACTGCCGCTTCTGTGTCTAGCCTGCCAAAAGTCCCCTCTAGAGTCACCTTCGCTATAGGCAAGAATGCACTCTGTTCTTCAGCGACCTGCTTAATCCAGGCGCATTCGCCGGTGTAGTCCGTGGAGGAAACAGAGGACGGATGAGCGACATCCATGGTAACCGCTGAATGCCGCAGTGCTCTGGAATTCTTGCCTTTATCACCACGTCCCGTATGTATGGCTCCAGCAATTTAAGGTTTTCCTCCGACTCTCGCATGCACGCGAACGCCATCTTTTGGTGTTTGCAGTTCAATGAGATGTGACCCTCCTTGTTGCAATTCTAGCAGACAATGGCCTTTCGCGCTTTAAACGCGCGAGCTCCAGGTGCCTGCTATTTCGGCGAATCGGCAGATTTGGGTGACTGAATCTTTTTTTCGCTACCTCCTCCTTTTGATCCCGCATCCTCTGCTCGGTGATCCCGGCGTGCTGGTGGCACCCTTCCGTCGGGCATTTTCTTTAAATAGGTTTCTCCCTTTTCTAACCTGTTATCGCACCCTGCCTTGCTTTGGAGGTTTCGGCGAACGTGATATTTGTCTGCGAGCTGTGCCGCCTTGTCTAGGTCTATATCTGTTAGCCTATCTTGGAGCCATATCCTCAGATCTTCTGGAATCGCGCTATAGCACTGCTCAGTGTGATGCACTCCAGTACCTTGTCATGACTTCCGTGCACCTCAGCGGTCTTAAACCACTCGTTTAAGTTGACTTTAAGCCGGTACGCGAAGTCAGTATGCGACTCTCCGCCTTTATTTGCCTGCTTGAATCGCTGCCTAAAGGATTCAGCAGAAAGCCGGTACTTTGTAAGCGGTGCGCTCTTTACCTTCTCGTAGTCATCACACTCTTCCCGTGAGAGGCGAGCCACCACATCGGCCGCCTCGCACGGAAGGAGAGGAACTAACTTCTCCGACCAAGCGCTCTTGTCGATGTGCATCTGCCCGCATGCGCGTTCGAAGTTTACCAAAAACAGTGCAATATCGCCTCCCACTCGTTATTGTGAGACGAGATCCTGCAATATCTGCCTCCCTTGCTCCTCTACCGAAGCTACAGGGCTAAGACGCGCCATATTCCCTCCGTTCGACGCGATTTCGAGCTCCTTCATTTTTCGAGCATGTTCTCTCGCTTTTTCCTCTGCCTCACGGACCTCCCGTCTCTCTTGAGCCAACCGAAGCTCTTCGTTTTCTTTCTGCTCGAACGACACCCGTCTTTCTTGAGCCAACCGAAGCTCTTTCTTTTCTTTCTGCTCGAACAACTCCCGTCTTTCTTGAGCCAACCGAAGCTCTTCTTTTTCTTTCTTGCGCCCAACAATCGTTTCCAAAGCCTCGTCGACCTCCTCAGTAGTCACCTCCGCCTGCCGCATAACCTCGAGAATTTCTTTTTTTCTTTTCGCAGAACGTAGTGAAATCCCCAGCTCCTGGCAAATTTCGAGCAGCTCCTGCACTTTTAACTTCTCCATCGTGAGTTCCACCATGCGTTAGCAAGCCCACTAAAACAAAAGCCCTAGCTTGAAGTTGACAAAACAGTTTCCCTAAATCAATTTCCCAGACAACAGGAATCCGCACCTAGCATCTGCCTGTGCTAGAACGGTCAGGCTAAATGAACGGAAAACATTGGGCACACATCCTGCCAAGGTATAGCTGACGCCCGTCAGTCCCGCAGCTGCTGAGGTCCGTTGGAGCCGGTAACTTCACGTGGACGCCCCACAGCTGCCATCCAGTTGTTGGGATTCAGGTAGCAGCATCTCACCGCTGCCACCAGTTGTTGGGATTCAGGTAGCGTGACTGGGCCGGAGAAGAGACGAGGACGATAGGAGGAAGAAAACTTGGAAAACTTTATACAAGGACTATATACATAATGTGCAAATACGGGCAACTGAGAGGGCTTCTTAGTAAAGAGAGCTTCTTAGCAGTCGGGAGCCTCTCCCAGCAAAGGGTATCTCTCAAGAGGGAGGCTCCCTTCTATTACCAAACCAGCTGCTCCTTAAATACTCTTCGTATTCCCCAGATCCCTAGCTGGGGAATATAGTTCGAAGAATGATGTCCAATCACACGATGGCACTGATGGTACCACCCACGGCAGGGCGGTCCTGATGTTCTCTCGCAGCTCGGTCGAGGGAAAGGGAACAGAACCCGGTCACGTTGTCGCCCACGCGGCCTCCAGGTGGGCGCGCACGTGTGTCTGGACCGCGGCCATGTGGACCCGGAAGGCGCCTGCGTGACACAGGAATGCAGGCTGTCTCCCAGCAGGGGTTGAAAGATCTTGTACTCATGACCGGAACGCGGAACCTTTCGAAGGTGTGGCATTCGGACAATTGTTCAACCCCAGCCTGACTGAAGAGGGCAACACTGATCTTGTACTTCGTCGTCTGAGGACCGGAACGAATACGTTGGGACGCCATGGTCGTCGCTGTTTCCGGCATTCCTGAACGAATACGTGGGGACGCTATGGTCGTCGCTGCATCCGGCATTCCTGTTCGCACACGTGGGGACGCTATTATCTTCGCTGCTTGCGGCATTCCTGCAGCCATGTCTCCTCCAGAAAGCTCACCCACCCTCGCGGTGGTTCTTAGGGAATCCTCCTCATGTCCAAATTCGCCGAACTCGACGGCAGGAAGGAAGCGCGAGCACAACAGTACCAACGGTAAGAAGTGGTGAAACGCTCATTGAAGATGACGCATGTAAGGCCGAGACCTCTAGTAGAGTATTCATTTCATCGCATTCACGAGTTCTGCAGATTTCAACAAGTGCTGATCTGATGCAAGGTGTTATCTTTAAATAACAGGTATTCGCAAGTTATTGCGTAATATGAACCGATCGGTTGCAAGCGGCCCAGGTGATTTGCCAACAGCAGTTATCAAAAATTGTGCTGTTATATTATCATTGTATTTACTCGATTATTTGAAAGGAGTGTGTAAGAAGGGACTCTGCCAGAAGACTGGAAATTGGCTCACGTTGTGCCCATCCATAAACGTACGGACCGAGAAATTTGGCACTAAACTATAAGCCAGTGTCTCTAACAAGTACTGCTTGCAAGACAATGGAGCATGTAATTTACAGTTCTATTATGTCGCACCTCATTAAACATAATTTACTTCACCCTGCTCAGGACGGATTTCGTGAAGGTTTGTCCTGCTCTACACAGCTCGTTGAGTTTACATATGACCTAGCTGTTGCTAATAATAAACAGAAAGTTATTGATTGCATTTTTTGGACTTCCAGAAGGCATTTGATGTTGTTGCACATGACCTCCTTTTTTCTAAATTACGCAGCTACAATTTGAATGAAAAAGTCATTGCATGGATTTCTGAATACCAATTTCTACGACAGCAGTGTTTAGTTGTGTGGCCGCTCCTCGAACTATGGCCCTGTCACTTCGGGCGTCCCCCAGGGCTCTGTTCTGGGACCGCTTCTTTTTTGTTATATATAAATGATAATTATGCTGATGCTACTTCTTCATTTAAAATGTTCTCAGACCACTGCGTGATTTATAGAATTATAGATGGTGTACTGGATGAGCAAAGCCTGCCGGATGACTTAGATAAGATAGCCCTGTGGCGTAAAAAGTTGGACATGACTTTGAATATAAAATTGTTTGCATGTCGCTTTTTCCAGAAAGCGCTCTTACCCTTCTTCTATATACACTATAAACTATGCGGTCTTGAAAAAAGAAGAAATAATATATACTTAGGCGTTTTTCTTACTGCTGACCTGAGGTGGTCAAAGCATGTTAATTACATCGTAAAGAAAGGTGCTGGCATATTAGGTATGTTAAAAGAAAATTTCAGACATCTTCCATAGCATCTCAAAGAACAGCTATATTTTACTCGCGTCCGCACGGTACTTGAATATTCATCAGTGTGCTGGGACCCGCCCACACAAGAACTTATTGATAAAATTGGAAAAAAGTTCAAAATAGGGCAGTCCGCTTTGTCCTTGGAAATTACGACAGGACACTGAGTATCTCAGAAAGCAAAAGGAATCTTCGGTGGCCAGAACTTAAAACTCGAAGAAGAAATCTGAGATTAAAATTTTTACACAATATTTTCTATTACTAGACTGGTATAGTCCGAACGAATTATTGGAAGCTGCCTTTCTATGTCTCGAAGCGAAGGGACGAGAATTTAAAGCTTTATGAATTTCCTTTTAAAGGTGACGCACTCCGATATTCGTTTTTTCTGCGAACAGTTCACGAATGGAATGCTTTGCCGCCACATATTAGTAATGTTCCACCAAATGAAGCCTTTTTTCACGCGTTAAGTGCATGATTTCGCATTTAGTGAATGTGAACGTGCCCCCCTGCTGTAATGCTGAAAGGCGATGCAGGTACCAAATAAATAAATAAATAAATAGAAAAAGGAAGACGACGGGCATAAGCCCGAGCCGCATGGCCATCGCCTGGGGCACGCTCCGGGCCAGACTAGCTGACCTCGGACTGCTGTTGGCCCTGCTCTCGTTAAGAAGCTTCTCCTAATAAACCCTACCTTACGTATGGTGCAGGTGCCGGGTAATATCCTCTCGCCCTGGAACTCCGCAACTGAACGCTACCCCCTACCGCGGCGCCTAACCACCAAGCCGTACAAGTGAGCCCGGCCGCCGTCGTCTGTGCTGGTTCTCTCCGCCAGCGAGACCCCGCTATCTTCAGTGGCACGGGCGACCATGATGCTGAGGATTGGCTCACATCGTATGAGCGGGTGAGCGCATACAACAAATGGGACGCGGAAGTCAAACTGAACAATGTGATTTCCTATCTCATGGGCGTGGCTAATCTGGGGTATCGGAACCCCGAGGCGGACATTACATCATGGTCTGCTTTTAAAGCAAACTTCTCAGAGGTATTCGGCCGCCCGGCAGTCAGAAAACTCCGTTCCGATCAGCGCTTGCGTGCGCGGTCGTGGCAGGTAGGCGAGAACTTCACGAGTTGCATCGAGGATGTCGTCGATCTGTGCAAGAGGGTTAACGCTCAGATGCCCGAAGCCGACAAGATCAGGCATATTCTAAAGGGCATTGATGAAGACGCCTTTCAGATTTTGTTCGCGCGAGACCTGCGCACCGTCTCGGAAGTCGTCACCCTATGTCAGAGTTTCGACGAACTACGCAAGCAGAGGGCTCTGACACGCGAACACACCACGAACGTCGACTCGCTTGCTGGCATGAACGATGCAAGAGACCAGTCATCGCTCCTACTTCACATCAAGAACTTCATCCGCGAAGAAGTTGCTCGCCAGCTCTCGCTTATTTCACGCCATCAAGAGCCATCACCACTCATAACTCCGAATTTGCGGCACATCATTCAAGAACAGGAAAGTCCTGGCGCGCGCCTGACAAACGCCCGATCTGCTACTTCTGCGGCTTGCCAGGTCATGTGGCGCGGCTTTGCCGTCGACGCATGAACGTCTCACGAACACCTCCTGAAGTTTCCGGTTACTGGTCCCAGCGTCAGTACTCACCTCCTGCTGAGCCGCCCCTAAGCCGTTCTCTGACTCCTGAGCGTACCTCCTTCTCTGGACGCCGTTCGCTTTCTCCACGTCGGCGCTCCATCTCTCCGATGCGACGGCGCCCCTCGACCACTCAAGAGGAAAACTAGGTGCCGCAGTTCCCGAGGCGAGAGGTGCGCAGTCGTCGAAATTTGAACGGCCTCGTTTTCTGCCGCTAACTTAATTGAAGTTTTTGTAGAGGGCGTATCTGGGATGGCGCTTGTCGATACAGGTGCTCCGGTTTCTGTCATGGATTCAGCACTTTGCCGGTTTTTGAGGAAGGTGAAGACGCCCCTTTCTGGCCTGTCGTACGAACTGCAACTGCGCACCTCATCCAGCCGTTAGCAGCGTGTACTGCTCGAGTCGTCATAGAAGACGTTTTATATTTGGTTGAGTTCATCGTTCTACCGTCATGTTCGCATTCGATCATCTTGGGCTGGGACTTCCTATCGCTTCACGACGTGGTCATCGACTGTGCTCGGGCTCAAGTAGCGCTCTCTACGTTACCAAATCCCGTGCCAGAGACTGAAATTTGTGGTGCCCCTGTTCTTGCCAAAGGTTTTGTCTCCGACAGTACCGATGTTCCTGCGTGCTCTTCCGTGATTGTGCCTCTCTCCTGTGCTTGTGTTCGCGATGCCACTGTCCACTTCACGCCGTATCGTACTTTTTTGCGCCGCCATTGCCTGCCGCTGCCTTATGCCCTGCTCACTTTCTCTGCCGGCCTCATCGCACTGTGAGTCTTCAACCCGTTTTCAAGCCCCTTCACTTTGCGCCGTGGAGAATGCGTCGGCACCGTGCAGCTCTTTGATTCTGTTTTCAACCATCCCAACGCTGCCGCAGAATCACCGCCGGTCGCCATGGGCGCCCTCGGCTCACCTCCTCCTGCGCCTGCCGCGTTGTTGACTGACCTGTTCCTTCGCATTATTGACACCACTCTACCTCCAACTCAGCGAACCCAGCTTCTGGCGCTTCATGAGGAATTTCGCTCCTCGTTCGATTGCCACCAACGCGTTTTGGGACGCACGTCGACTGTCGAGCATCGCATTGACACCGGCGCCCATGGCCCTCTCTGACAGCGTCCATATCGTGTTTCCGCCACTGAACGACGAGTTATCGAAGAACAGGTAGACGCCATGCTTCAGAGCGGTGTTATTCAGCCTTTCACCAGCCCCTGTGCCTCCCCGGTTGTCCTCGTCAAGAAGAAGGATGGCTCCGTTCGATTTTGCGACGATTACCGCCGCATTAATAAGATCACTCGCAAAGACGTCTACCCTCTGCCCCGTATTGATGACGCTCTGGACTGTCTACAAGGCGCGAAGCTCGTTTCTTCCCTTGATTTGCGCTCTTGTTATTGGCAGGTCCCAATGGCAGCTGCATATCGTGCGAAAACCGCGCTTGTGACTCCTGACGGCCTCTACGAGTTTACCCTCATGCCTTTCGGCCTCTGTAATGCTCCTGCTACTTTCGATCGAATGATGGATACCGTTTCGCGTGGCCTCAAGTTGAAGACGTACCTGTGCTACCTGGACGATATCGTTATCTTTTCACCCTACTTTCAAACGCATTTACCTCGCCTGAAGGACGTCTTGACATGCCTCACAAACGCAGGCCTGCAGCTGAACTTTAAAAAATGCACCTTTGGAGCCCGTGAACTGACAATCTTAGGTCACGTTGGGTCGAAAGACGATATACGCCCTGACCCCGTGAAACCTCGTGCCATGAGTGAATTTCCCAAACCTTGCACTTCTAAGGAACTTCGCAGCTTCCCAAAACTCTGCTCTTGTATTAGGCATTTCATTCGCGGCTTTGCCTCAATTGCTGCCCCTTTGACTCAGTCAATGTCGATTTTTCGGCTTGGTCACCCGTCTGCGACGACGCCAACACCTTGCGTCGTCTACTCACGGCACCACCCATCTTGCGCCATTTCGACCCGGCGGCCCCGACTGAAGTTCACACGGATGCCAGTGGTATTGGTCTCGGTGCAGTGCTCGCTCAGCGCAAATATGGATACGACGAATATGTCGTTGGCTATGCCAGCCGCACCCTTACAAAGGCTGAGTCTTACTATTCTGTGACTGAAAAAGAGTGCCTCGCCATTGTGTGGGCCTTAGGCAAGTTGCGTCCTTACGTGTACGGCCGTCCTTTCGACGTCGCTACGGATCATCACGCCCTTTGTTGGCTTTCTTCATTGAAAGATCCTTCCGGCCGCCTTTAGTGATGGGCGCTGCCTCTTCAAGAATATAACATCCGAGTCGTCTACTAGTCGAGCCGCAAGCATCAGGACGCCGACGCCTTGTCTCGCTCCCCACTCCCCGCCGAACTTGCCAGCCTCTGCGAAATCGGAGCCCCTACGCCGTCTCCCACCGTCAGTGACATGCCTTTTGAACAGCGCAAGCATCCCTGGATTCGTGCTCTTCTCGACTTTCTCTCCGACCCATCGGCGGTTACACCATCTCGCGCGCTGCGCCGTCAAGCTGCCCATTTTGAGATCAGTGATAACCTGCTTTATCGCCGTAATTATCATTTTGATGGACGAAAATGGCTCCTTGTCATTCCTCACCACCTACGGCCCTATATCTGCTCATGTTTTCACACTGACTTACAGTGCGGTCACGCAGGCCTTTTCAAGACTTACACGCGCCTCCGCCTCCGCTACTATTGGCATGGCATGTACAATTTCGTTTTGAAATACGTACGCTCGTGCCTCGACTTCCAGTGCCGCAAGACACCCACTACCCGTACTCCTGGCGAGTTGTAGCAGCTATCTTGTCCGCCTCCCCTTTCGACCGCGTTGGCATTGATTTATATGGGCCCCTCCCGTATACTGCTTCTGGCAAACGATGGATCATTGTTGCCGCCGATCACCTCACGCGGTATGCTGAAACCGCCGCGCTCTCTGCTGCCACGGCACAGGATGTGGCATCTTTTCTTCTGCGTCGGTTCATCCTTCGACACGGTGCCCCTCGAGAACTCCTCAGCGACAGAGGCCGTGTCTTCCTATCTGATGTCATCAAAGCTCTGCTCCGTGAGTGCAACGTCATCCATCGGACTTCCACCGCTTACCATCCTCAGACCAACGGCCTCACTGGGCGTTTTAACCGCACTCTGGGGGACATGCTGGCTGTGTACGTCGGTTCGAACCACACGAACAGGGACCTTATTCTCCCGTATATTACGTTTGCGTACAATACTGCTACGCACTCTACAACAGGATTTTCTCTTTTCTTCCTCCTCTATGGCCACCATCCCTTCGTTCCCATTGATATGGTTCTCCCCTACCACCCTGACGCATCTGAGTGCACCACCGTTTCCGAAGCCGCCAGGCACGCCGAAGACTGCTGCCAGATCGCCCGGTCGCTCACAACAGCTACCCATTCCCTTAAAAAAAACACGCCACGATGAAGATCAACGTCCCCAGCATTTCTCGCCCGGCTCTCTTTTCTGGCTCGGGATACCTGCCAGTACTCCAGACCTCTCCCGGAAACTGCTCGCTAAATATCAAGGGCCATATCGCATCTTGGAGCAAACATCTCCAGCAAACTACATTGCTGAGCCCCTCACACCGTCACCCGATCTCAGACGCCGCGGCCGTGAGACTGTCCATACCCAGAGCCTCAAGAGATGCTACGACCCCGCTGCCTTATCCGCGCCTTAAGTCGCCAGGATGGCTCCTCTTCTGTTCGGGGGCCATTGTAAGGAAGACGACGAGCATACGCGCGAGCCGCATGGCCATCGCCTGGTTGGTGCACGCTCCTGGCTGGACTAGCTGACCTCGGACTGCTGTTGGCCCTGCTCCCGCTAAGAAGCTTCTCCGAATAAACCCAACCTTACAAAATAACTAAATAATTAAATAAATTAATTAACGAAGGCATGGCTACTATGGTAGAGGTCGTTCCGATTTGCCATAGAGGCTTCCACAGCAGTCAATATATCCTGAGATATAGATGAACCGAGTGACACTCCTGAACGGGCTGACGCTCCTGCATAGCCATGTGCTGTCTTTAATTTCTGTTATGACTTACAAGCCGCCAACAGCGTTTGCAGTCGATTATTTTAACAATTTTTGATTCATGAGCCTATGAAGGACAATCCTAGAGATTTGAAGCTCCACCAAAAAGACAACACTAGTCGTTTTTTTCCTTAGCGTGAATTCGATGGTTGGTCATGTCATGGCCACATTCGCAACATCGCAAAGTAGTTTTGGAACCACAAGCACTACGGCCATAGCGCCAGCAATTGTTGCACTGCAAAGGCTTGGAAGGGGATCTACACGGAAGATTAAAGGCCATGCTTTATTTCTGACGGGCAGGCAGTATCCGCAAAAGTGGCAATAACTGATTCCGTTGGCACCCGCACATTGTTCACCTCCCGGCTCAGCGATATACAGCAACAACACCTGCCTTGTAGATAAGGCCGAGGGTCTCAACTGGAGACACGCAAGGGTCCACACTACGGACCAGTCCTTTTGTGCATGCCCTTTTGTGCAGGCCAGATGAGAAAGAATGAAGCTGCTCACCGGAAAAGACCCAAAAAAGACCAGTTTAGGAGTTCGTTTACGCAGGAGAGGTCTGGTGAACGGCACAGAATCTCGCCGCGTCCGAACTGCATTACCTCAGCAATTGCCTCATGGAGGGATGTGGCTGCCTGAAGAGCAGCTCGAACAGTCCCTGGGCTGTCCATTTTTATGGCACCACCATGATTCGGCACCAGCGCCACAGGAATGCTGCGGACGCAGAACGTTGAAAAGCTTCCAGAGGCATCTCATAAGGCGATAGGGAAGCCGACCAGGGGGCGCTCCCCTTTCCAGGAGACTGTGTAGACTTTACCTCAGACCGCGTGCGTTATCTACACAAGACAAGAGGCGCATAGGCGCAGGGGAAAAACAAAAACAGGGCGTCGCCAATACTTAACCGATCCCGGCGACCTCCGGCTTCCTCTTCTTAGGCTTCTTGATGGCTACCGCGTGCGTACATTCATACATGAAATTTCACACTGTTTTAGTCGGTTAACATCCGCAGTGACTGGCGTGAACTGTGTCTGAGGGAGCCGAAAGATAACGGGGTCATGACACCCAGTTTTGCTACTTTTAGAACTCAATTCCCCATCTTAAAATTACTATTACATCAATATACGACTGCTTGAATTGTTAGTTAATTCGATCAACAGACACTCATGCAATAATTTTCTTCCTTCTTTTTTGAAGGGTTTGCCTGTCTAGCAGTATTTGTAGTCGCTGACGTCACAAAGACATATATGCCCGCTCCGTGTAGTATGCTGCACGCTCTCGTCTGTGGCGGCGTGCTGTGAGGACGTTGGCAGTGGCTGCTTGAAAAGGCGTCGGGCTTGGCGAAATAGATTCTCCTTTTCTTCCGACAAGCCTCAAGCTAATATGCAGGGTTTATGATAATTGGCGCAGTAGGCATGTTCGCGCCGTTCACGTTCAGGAAGCAGAAGGAGCGCAAATCACTAGTATGCTGAATTATTAAATCATATTACATGTACATGTTTATCACGTTATGAGCGCTGTAGTTTTTACACAGCCAACAGCTCATGCATACGTACCTGGTCCTGTGCGTGTACTTCCACCTAAGTGCGCCGCGAAGAACGTGCTGATGGCAAAGTCGTTGATCGCTACGCCGTTTGCTCGATAACTGAAAGCTCAATTCAGCATCGCAGTTGCACTTCTAGCATCGAAGTTGCCTTTTACCTATCAATGTATACTTGTGTTGCATGCAGCCTAACCACTGAGTGTGTCCACCAGCGCCACTCCCAAACATAGCGGCCGAAGTAAAGCGAACTGGAGCGTTGAATCGTTGTCATGGCAACGGTATCCAGGAGAAAAACCTCCGTCTAGAATCGAGGTTTGAACCGCTACAAGTGAAAACAAAGCAGTTTCATTACCTGGTGCCTCATACAATTGGGCCACAACCGCAGCCTTTGGCGCTGCGTGCATACGCAGGAATTAGTTTTAAAAATCGGTTCTCCTCTATTCAGCAGGTGCGCTGAAGTTGTCAAAACCGGAAATAACTGGAGTTTCTTACCACTGGCGGGCGTTTCTTTCGTCGGCATGTCCCGTGGAAGTTCAGCGAGGAAAGCTGTTTTCTCCGCAGGGGATCGCTCGCGCGGAAGCCTGCAAAGATTCAGGATGTCAACGAAGGTACGTGCGAACACCAAAATGACGTCATCTCGCAGTCACTAGACCGATCTGGCTGAAAATTGTAGCATTTGAACGAAAAATACAAATTGTAAACCTTCCTAAGGTAAACCTTGACAAAGTTTCGGCATGACATATGAAGCTTAACGTCCAAAAGCGACGTGGGCTATAAGGAAACCGTCGTAAAGGACTCCGGATTAATCTAGACCACCTGGGCTTCTTTAACGTGCATTAACATCACGCATTACACGGCCGCCATTTGCTTCGCCTCCATCAAAATGCTGCCGCCGCGACCGAGATCGAGCCCGCGCCCTTGGCCTCAGAAGCCGAGCGCCCTAACAACTGAGCCACTGCGGCGGGGTATTGACTAAGGTTTCATATCAATTCGCCAAGTACCGCAGAAATAAAACACATTCAAATTCTGTTTGGAACTTTGCAACATCCCAACCGAAACCGAGATGGATGGCTGCAAAATTGGTACCTCAGCTCTTCATTGCATGCGCGTGTGCAGGCCATCTATCAAAGAATAAAATGGCTAGTAGGAAGGGGCACACCCAAGACGGCACAAGCCGACTTGCATTGAAGTTAGTCCTCTTGGCTATCCACCTTCCCGCACTAGTGTCGCTACTTGTGCCGCAAAACTTTTCTCTGGACGCGGCCCACGCATTGTGCAAGAGCAGTGGATGCCTGGCCTGGTTGATAACTGGTTAGGCCTTGTTACGTTTCGCCTACGACGCGCGGTATAGCCGGCGCGGATACAACAAACGCCGGGGCTTCGTTCAAAGTGGCGGTCATTTGGACCCGTTCATCGCTGCCTCAACGCCTCCCGCCAAGCGCGTCCAGGCAGGTTTCAATGCCACGTGTCTTCGTGTGTGCGTGTATGTGTGTGCATGTTGGTGCCCACGCTTGTCAAAGCGCGGCAGCCGGGGAGAGGAGCTCCCCAACTGGGAGGCGAGGAGGTCTGACCGGCGCCGGCCCGGCGGACGCGCACGTCACGTCTGAACATGTCCGAGCGTCGCCGTATCGGGCGCCTCATCCCGAGCCGTTCCTTCTTGCCCTCGACTCCGTGGGTATAAAGGCAGCTGCCCCGGACGCCAAAGAGGGACTTCGATTTTCTTCCATCGAGTAACGTGGTCGCCCTGACCGGCTGCTCTTTTGCGATGCCAGAATAAACAAGTTGTTCTGTTGCCAGTCGACTCATCCTTTGCCAGGACCTTCGGATGTTTCCAGCTGTGCCCCAGGCCGCCAGGCCAACGCTACCCTTGGGGCTTGCAACCCATTTGCAACAGCCTGGTTGCGAACTATAGAGCACGGTACATAGTACAAGGAGCGTTCCTTATGGTTGCTTCAAAATTGACGCTGTGAAACTCCCCATTTTAGTTTTTCTTCCTCCGTGGTCCCGCACATAACGTTTCAAGCGATGGTAGGAGTGGAAGCGCTCGAAAGCCCTAAAGCACGGTGTAGAATATATCTTTGATGCGAAAACATTACACATGCTCATCGGCAAAGAAAGCCAGCGTTGTTGTCCAAGTAGCACTGGTCCGAAATCCCCAGTGAGGTGATCATGGTCTCGAATGACGTGAGCAGTAGAATATAAGATAAAGCGGTTACACGCGCGCGCGCGCGCGCACACACACACACACACACACACACACACACACACACACACACACACACACACACACACACACACACACACACACACACACACACACACACACACACACACACACACACACACACACACACACACACACACACACACACACACACACAAAACAGACTTCTTTCGGAAGGTGCGCGGAATATAACCAAATACCTTTTGGTTGCGAGGTAAGCACGCAGAACCGCGCTGCTTACTGGCGAATAAAGTTGATTCTTGTGTATGCGTTGATCTACGACTCTGTGATAACGAGTAGGTGTGTCATTAGATACGAAGGCATCTTTAACGAACCTCGCAGCAGGACTCATGTTGAGACAATGCATTCGCAATCAAAGCACGTAAATAGTGGTAAGTGCCCTCAGTAATTTTTGTTACTCCTCGCTGGTAGGTTCCTCTGTTCATCCGAAATAATTTCTTGCATGCCTCTCGCCATAAATAAAGAATTAGACGTGATAGTTTGTAGAAGTTTATTTAATGGACACCAAACATTCCCACCGTGTTCATACAAAGACAAGGAATGCACATGCTCGAAGGAAATAAAAGTTTTGCATAAACACTGAAAGTTCTTTACAAAAAAATAAAGGTGTGGGTCCCTTTTCACTTATGCCAGTCGCATGTCGGTCTGTCACTCCAGAGGCACCTCTAGAATCGGGTCCTCGATCGGAAGGTCCAGCGGGATATTTTCACTCGGGTCGAGAGGGATATTTTCAGTCGCTTCAATAGCGAACGGCTCGGCTTCGGTCGAGGGCAGAGCGAACTCTGGGATACTCTCTTCATCACTGCAAACAGTGAAAGTTTCGTCGTTGCTACCGTATAGGAGCATATCCACGTACTTGATCTGCGAAGCATGGTCGTGTTGATTAGGGCTTGGTGGTGCTTTTTCGGGACTTGCACAGGTGGCACTTCCCTGATCCAGTGCTGCTTCTTGCTGCTGGTCGCAGGTTTCTTTTCCGAGGCTCCCCGGTTCGCTTCGGCTGCTCGTTGGGAGTCGAGAGACGTTCTTTAGGTCCTTGAGCACCTCTCTGGCGGTCGATTCTTTGTCTGTGTCTTCCATTGTCAACAGAATTCACACGAACAGTCAACAAGCGTCGTTTGTTGAACGAAAAACGTTCTCCAAAGCGCGTGGTGGAGGATGGCTCCTGCGAACGTGCAAGGCGTGAGGCAGCCGCTGAGCGCTGTTCTTTTTTTTTTGCGCCGAAAGGCAGCGCGTAAATTGCGGGATAAAAGAAAAACATGCCTCTTCTATGGGCTGTCGAGCTTTCTTTTTTTATGGCCGCCTGAATTCGCATATCCGTGCAACGACCACCAAAATTAGGTTGAATTAAAGATATTTTCACATCGTCGTCATCTTCATCATCATCACAGCGCACGCTTCCTCTTCCTTCTTTTCTTTGTGCTATACAGTTACATGTTGGTTATCAATCGCTTACAGTGTGATTATCTCATTATCCCTGTGCTTGTATACGGACCATTTGACGAGGCGATATCAGAACAACAATAATCGCGGAGTGGAGTCCTTCGCGCTGTCAGCTATGACACCGAAAAACATGAATATAATACTGTCAATGGCTGCATATCTGAATTTACTTCACTCTTGCATATGTGTGGGTTGCCCCAGCTGTGTTCACCCAATTGTAAAACTTCATGGAGGGCCCTGCACGAGTGAAAGAAACTCGGCAAGACTTTTTTTAGGGGTGCTTACTGAACGCCATTTATTTTTTTTTTATTGGATCTAATGGTCGAGATGGTGGAAGCCATAAGATCATTGAGAAACAACTTGAGGGTTTACATGAAGACCTCGCTCGTCTGGTCTGTATTTTTTTCATGAAGCCGTCGCGGTGGCTTTGTGGTTACGGCACTTGGCTGCTGACCCAAAAGACACTTGTTCGATCCCGGCCGTGGCAGTTGCATTTCGATGGAGGCGAAACGTTAGGGGCCCATGTACTGTATGATGTCAGTGCACGTTAAAGAACCCCAGTTAGTCGAAATTTCCGGAGCCCTTCACTGCAGCGTCCCTCATGACCCAATCTGTTTCGGAACATTAAACCCCGTAAACCCTTTCTTTTAGACCCTTTACTTGTCTTCCTTGTGTCTTAGTGATGTCATTCGGACAGGTGAGTTATGGATGGTAGCCAAAGACTTCTAAAATATGTGGAGTGACAACGAGTGAGTGGAAGAAATGTTAAGCCTGACATCAAACCACTTTTAGATGAAACAACATGCTCGAGAATGGGGCATGACACAATGTGAAGATCACTAGCTGTTGGCTCGACTTGGTTGGATGGAGTACTCCCAGCTGTGTTTGTTTGATTTGGTCACTTTTTCATTTTATTTAGCACTGAATGCCTCACTCCGTTTCCACGAGCGAGAAGGGGAACCAGCTGCAGCAAAGGGGAGGGGACCTTTCCTCCTCTCGCTGGCTTGAGTGACTGACGAGCGTCAGGTTTTAACGCGACATCGTTAAGGAGCTCCTGTCGCAGAAAAGTTGGCGTCTGGGTCTTTGGCCGTGAGCGAAAAATGGCGCATCTCTGTGGACACCTGAACCGCGCTGTAAGGGAAGGGATTTTAATGCGATAGCGTTAAGGATTGATTGATGGATGGATTGATTGATTGATTGATCGATCGATTTTTCCTTCCCTTACGGCGCGATCCGGGTGTCCAGCGAGAAATGTGGGACAGGCGTCATTTCCTTTCCTCAAAAGCAATTGTTCATTTCATTTTCCTTCCCTTACAGCCCGGTTCGGGTATCCATCGAGATGTATGAGACAGGCGTCCTTTCGTTTAATTGTCCAACGGGCCACGCGTCGCGCCGAACGGGCCATGGCGTTCCGTGTACTCCTCGGCAACGCAGTGACACTCTGTCGCGTCTCATTCTTAAAGACGAAGCTTAAGCGTCCTCCAATTTTTTGCGTACGCTGCGCTGGGCTTGGTAATAATTTTCATGCACTTTGGCGCATTTTAACTCGTGTGATCGTTTTATAGCATACGCAAGTCCAATATTAGTTTTTGGCAAGTATTTGTCTACCTATTCAGTTTCTCAGAACAGAAAAACGGGCAAGAAACTTGAGCAACACGCGAGCTGTTGTGACCTGGACTGTTTTGCTTAAAACTTCCATAGATGGTGCATATAAGCATGGTGTGTATTGCGCAGCATTGTCGCGCATTAAAAAAAATCAGGTTGGGTTCCACCATTTGAAATTCAAATATGTATACTGCTCGCTTTGTTTGCAAAAGTGCTGGAAAATTTTCCTCTCATTTGTGTAAAGGTTGGTTTGGTTTATGGATGTTTAACGTCCCAAAGCGACTCAGGCTATGAGGGACGCCGTAGTGAAGGTCTCCGGAAATTTTGACCACCTGGGGTTCTTTAATGTGTACTGACATCGCACAGTACACGGGCCTCTAGAATTTCGCCTCCATCGAAATTCGAACGCCGCGGCCGGGATCGAACACGCGCATTTCGGGCCAGCAGCCGAGCGCCGTAACCACTCAGCCACCGCGGCGGTTTTTTTTTTTTGTGTAAAGGAAATGTTTTTTTTTACGAAGTGCAATGTAAATGTACAAAGGCGAGTACGAATTGCATAAGCCACTAGCAGAGGAATAGAATATAGCGATCAGAGTGATTAGAACCTTGCAAATGAGTATTTGCAAGCGGATGATTCTTGAAAGCCAGGCAATAAAGAAAAAAAATTCCTTCATCGCTGTAGCATATTTAAAGGTGGAAGAAGCATTAGGTAGCAAAAATGCAGTGTGTGTTGCGAACCACTCTGGGCTGGTGACTAAATGTGGAATTAAAACACTGCGCATGAGTATTTTCTTGAATTCAGAACGTATGTTCTTAACATGTGCGCAATATTGTTCATTTATATCTGGTGTGAGAGAGAAAACCATCAAAGTAACACCGTGTTGGCGTAGCATATATGATGCAATTCCTACTCTGCAGCTTTAATATCGCAAACATCTTGCTTTCCAGGCATGTTTATCATGGTGAGCAGTTGTTGCTAATTGTCTGACACAAGTTTAGTGTGCGCACAGGTACGCCAGCTGTTGGTATACAGTGCGAGACTGCTGGCAGCCATGTAGCCATTGGGTCAACGTTCTTCCTGCCCCCTCCCCATGCAAGAAACGCTAAAAATAAAGCAATTGCACAACGCAGCCATCGGTTGCTCCCGCTAAGCCAAGCACAGTTGAGGCTGTTCGCACCAGCCAGACGGGGCGCGCTCCTGACTGGATCAGTAGCTAGATCACGCCACTTCTCGAATATGGCACCGCCTATGCGAAAATAGTTAATAGGCCTCTGCCAAGACCACTTTCCAGAGGGTCACCGAGTGAACGGGTCTGCGAATATCGCCGGGGCGATATAGGGTGGCTAGAACTAGCTAGTCACCCTAGTGACACCTCGCACACCCCCACAGTTTTGCCCGGAGGTCCCTCAAACCGCAGCTACTACGTGAGCGCCGTGCGACGAACAAGCTGCGATTTCATCAATGGTAGATTTAGTATTTTTCGCCTTATAAAATGTTCTTATCTGACAGACGTCGGCTTTTATAGGGGGCTAAAATGCTGAGAGGAGGTTATACATGCTAACCCTCTATGGCGCCATATCGTGATATTGCTACGACTTTTCGCACAAAGAAATTGAAGACTCAATGTTCCAACAACTGGGCGTTGGTCTGCTTAAGGAGAATGGCTTTGCTCATCTAAGACCTCATAATAACGTCGCAGGAACGCTATCTGCATCAACGGCCTTCATATGTTAACTGTTATAATCACGATTATAAAAAGTTGAAGTACGTATGTTTAGTCCGTAGAGTCTTAAGGTGGGTTCAGACGAACGGACGGGATTGCGGACGGTCCGCGCGCGTAAGCGCGGTTATTGCGACACGTGACCAAGCATTCGCGAGTCGGTCCGGACGTCGAGCATTCACATGAATGCAGCGGGCAATCCGCGCGTTCTCTCTCCCCCAGCGTGCTTGCGCTGCTGCGCGGCTCTGTTTGCGTGGCTCCCTGGCCGCTCCTCGTCGCTCTAAATTTGTTACGTTCACTTTGAAACGTCCGGCGCTTATTTCCAAACACCGCCTTCAAGACTCCTGCGTAGGGAATCGTAACAAAGTAAAATGAATCGCAAGGTGTTACGTCTCGCCTACGACGCGCGGTATAGCCGGCGCGGATGCAACGGACGCCGCGGCTTGGTTCAAAGCGGCGGTCATTTGGACCCGTTCATCGCTGCCGCAACGCCTCCCGCCAAGCGCGTCCAGGCAGGTTTCAGTGCCACGTGTCGTCGTGCGTGCGTGTGTGTGTGTGTGCATGTTTTGCCCACGCTTGTCAAAGCGCGGCAGCCGGGGAGAGGAGCTCCCCAACTGGGAGGCGAGGAGGTCTGACCGGCGCCGGCCTGGCGGACGCGCCCGTCACGTCTGGACATGTTCAAGCGTCGCCGTATCGGACGCCTCTTCCCAAGCCGTTCCCTCTTGCCCTCGACTCCGAGGGTATAAAAACGCCGCTGCCCCGGACGCCGAAAGAGACTTCGATTCCTTCCTTCGAGTAACGTGGTCGCCCTGACCGGCTGCTCTTTTGCGATGCCAGAATAAACAAGTTGTTCTGTTGCCAGTCGACTCATCCTTTGCCGGGACCTTCGGATGTTTCCAGCTTTGCCCCAGGCCGCCAGGCCAACGCTACCCTTGGGGCTTGCAACCCTTTTACAACAACTGGTTGCCAGCGGTGGGATCCCGACAACGGAGGCCAGCAGCGAAGATATGCGGTCAACTGTATGCTGAGCAACACAACGACCATCCGGGAGCAGTGCAACGAGCCCTGTGTGATGACTGGTTGCCTGCAGCGGAACGACTGCGCTGAATTCTTGGCTGCGAGGTTTGGTGAGTGCGGGACTTTCTTCTTCTGAGTTTTGCCAGGCTTTTGTTAGTGTCAGAAACAGAGCTGGTAATTGTGTTGTCGTTGCTGCCGGGTTAGTTTGCGGCAAAACAATAGTAGGCAGTAGAGAAAGCAGCATTCGGAGCAGCCATGGATTTGAAGTCGTTGCGCAAACCGAAATTGCTGGAGCTTGCAAGAGAGTTGGGTCTGGATGTCTCAGACAAACTCAGAAAACCAGAACTGCTAAGGGCTATTCTTGAGTTGGAGGCTGAGGATGACGAGCTGTCGGAATGCCTTGAGACCATTGAGGAGAGGGAACAAAAAGAAAAAGAGAAAAACGAGCGCGAACGTAAAGAGCAAAAAGAGAAAGACGAGCGCGAACGTAAAGAACAAAAAGAGAAAGAGGAGCGAGAACGTAAAGAACAAAAAGAGAAAGACGAGCGCGAACGTAAAGAACAAAAAGAGAAAGAGGAGCGCGAACGTAAAGAGCAAAAAGAGAAAGAAGAGCGCGACCGTCAACACGCTTTGGAAATGAAGCGTCTCGAGGTAGAGATGGAACGCGCTCGTAATGGAAGTCAGGCACACGGTGCAGGAGAACGGGTATCGTTCAAAATGACTGACCTGATGCGGCCGTTTAAGCTTGGAGAGGACATTGGTTTGTTCCTGGTTAACTTTGAGCGAACGTGCGAGAAGCAGGGGTTCTCTCGGGAAACGTGGCCACAGCGCTTGCTCACTTTGTTACCCGGCGAGGCGGCCGACGTAGTCGCTCGCTTGAAGAGAGAGGAGGCAGAGGATTTCGACCAAGTGAAATCGAGTCTGCTAAAAAAGTACAGGCTGTCAGCGGAGGCGTTCCGTCGGAAGTTTCGGGAAAATGAAAAAGGCAGAAATGAGTCATATACAGAGTTTGCCTACAGGCTTATGTCAAACATGCAGGAGTGGCTCAAAGAAGAGAAAGCGTTTGGTGACCACGAGAAAATTCTGCAGTGTTTCGGGCTGGAACAGTTTTATAGTCGGTTACCTGAGAACGTGCGGTACTGGGTCTTGGATAGGCCAGACGTTAGTACAGTGGCTAAAGCCGCCGAGCTAGCCGAGGAGTTTGTGACGCGTCGGGCTCGCGGAGCTAAGGACGGTCAAAAGGGTGAATTTGGCTCCAAGTCTGAGAGGCCGAAGTTCACACCCATGAGAGCAAGGGGGGACACGCGTAGTGCGGATGCGAGTGAAAGCAGTCCGACCGAACGTAAGGAGACGGCGGCAACCGAAGCCGAACGCAGAAAGCGGTTCGAGGCGAGGCAAGCGCGCGTGTGTTATACGTGCCAGAAGCCGGGTCACTTTTCGGCGCAGTGTCCAGAAACAAAAAGAGAAGTCGTGTGTTTGTCATTATGTAGCACTGACGAGAACATGAAGCTTCTCGAGCCTTACATGCGAGACTTCCTCGTGAACGGGAAAGAGTGCCGAGTGCTTCGTGATTCCGCAGCTACAATGGATGTAGTTCACCCCTCTTACGTAGAACCCGATATGTTCACGGGCGAGCGCGCATGGATCAAGCAAGCCGTGGAAGCTCACAGCGTGTGTCTGCCCGTAGCAAAAGTGCTTATTGAAGGGCCTTTTGGAGCACTTGAGACGGAGGCCGTAGTGTCATCTATGCTGCCCCCCCAGTACCCGTACCTATTTTCGAACAGGTCCGATCACCTCCTGCGCGAGAAGGGGCTTTTGTTTGGTGAGGCTAGCGTTCAGGCCTTAACCAGACCGAGAGTTCGGGAGCTCGCTGCAAAGGCGGTAGTTGCGGGGCCGACGTTGTCGAACAATGAAAAGGGGTCGGAGGCGCAGCAAGCTCATATTCCGAGCACGTCAGAACTGGATAAAATTGAGCCTGTAGCGTTGAAGGCACCAGGTACTGGAGAGGAAATGCCCGACACGGGAAAGTTAGAAGAGCTTCCGGTCGAGCTTCCGGGACTAGGCTCAGTGACGAACAGGGAAGACACTGATCAGGTCATTAGTGACTTAATCATTAATGCACCGCTGTCGGCTGAGCAGAAAACCGAACTACACCAACTCTTACAAGAGTTTCAAGGTCAGTTCTCTGAGAGGCCTGGTAGGACTTCTGTCCTTACTCATGATATAGAACTTACCTCCCCAGAGCCAGTACGATCCAAGGCGTACCGGGTGTCACCCCGCCAGCGCGATATTATGGAGGCTGAGGTAAAGAAAATGCTACAGCTCGGTGTTATTGAGGCGGGTGAGAGTGATTATACCTCCCCTTTGATTTTAGTTGAGGTACCGGGCAAGGAACCTCGTCCTTGCGTCGACTACCGCAGGCTTAATTCCATCACTAAGGATCAAATTTATCCGATCCCTAACATCGAGGAGCGCCTTGAGAAAGTTAGTAGCGCTCAGTTTATTTCCACCCTAGATCTTGTCAGGGGTTATTGGCAGGTTCCACTTACAGAAGAGGCTAGTAGGTATGCGGCGTTCATTTCACCAATGGGAACATTCCGTCCTAAAGTTTTGAGTTTTGGTTTGAAGAACGCGCCATACTGCTTTTCAAGCCTCATGGACAAAGTGTTGCGGGGACAGGAAGAATTCGCTTTACCGTATTTAGACGACGTAGCGATATTCTCCGCATCCTGGTCTGAGCATATGGCACACTTGCGGGCAGTGCTAACCCGCCTGCGCGAAGCGGGCTTGACAATCAAGGCTCCCAAGTGCCAATTAGCACAGGCCGAGGTTGCCTACCTCGGTCACGTGATTGGACAGGGTCGTCGCCGGCCCTCTGAAATAAAGGTGGCCGCTGTGCGAGACTTCCCGCAACCGCGTACGAAGACCGATATTCGGTCGTTCTTAGGTGTCGCCGGCTACTATCAGAGGTACATCCCCAGGTACTCCGATATCGCGGCTCCCCTGACGGATGCTCTAAGAAAAACAGAGCCCCAAACAGTCGTCTGGAGCGAGACCAAGGAAAGAGCTTTCAGCGCCCTAAAGAGCGCCCTAACAAGCCAGCCTGTGCTACGATCGCCAGACTACACAAAAGGGTTCGTTGTTCAGTGCGATGCTAGTGAGCGAGGCATGGGCGTTGTACTGTGCCAAAGGGACAATGGAGAAGTGGAACACCCCGTCCTGTATGCTAGTCGTAAGCTGACCTGTCGTGAGCAGGCATACAGCGCCACCGAGAAAGAGTGTGCGTGTCTCGTGTGGGCCGTTCAGAAATTGTCATGCTACCTAGCCGGCTCGAGGTTTATCATTGAGACGGATCACTGCCCTCTCCAATGGCTGCAGACCATATCTCCCAAAAATGGCCGCCTCCTGCGCTGGAGCCTCGCTTTGCAACAATATTCCTTTGAGGTGCGTTACAAAAAGGGGAGTCTCAACGGTAACGCCGATGGCTTAAGTCGAAGCCCCTAACGTAGGAATCCGCCTCAAAGTTGTTGGTTACTGATGTTTTCTTCCTGAGGCAGGATTTTTAACATATTGCTTTTGTTTAGTGTTTCAAAGTGATTATGTGCTTTCTAGTGCAATTTTCCAATTTGTGGACGCGTTCTGAGTGCTGCTTGACTACTGTAAGGAACTAGGCAGTAGTATAAAAGGGGAAAGAGCCTGGCAGAGCTTAGTGAGGGTTGTCTCGTGCTTGCTGACTGAGCGGTTGCGTTTCGGCGTAGTTCTAACGCTTGCTGGGAACGAGCACAAAAATGGCAACTCTCCCGAAGTGACTTTGCAGTGTCCTATGTGATCCTGAACCCGAGAACGAGGCCTTCTCTGTGCGCTGCGCTCAAGCAACGTCGAGGGACGACCGGTTTCGATTACGAGCATCATCGAGCGACATCCCTCTGGACAGCGGATGCAGTCCCCTGACCATCGGGATCTCCTTCTCCCGGCGGGGCGGTCTGTTACGTCTCGCCTACGACGCGCGGTATAGCCGGCGCGGATGCAACGGACGCCGCGGCTTGGTTCAAAGCGGCGGTCATTTGGACCCGTTCATCGCTGCCGCAACGCCTCCCGCCAAGCGCGTCCAGGCAGGTTTCAGTGCCACGTGTCGTCGTGCGTGCGTGTGTGTGTGTGTGCATGTTTTGCCCACGCTTGTCAAAGCGCGGCAGCCGGGGAGAGGAGCTCCCCAACTGGGAGGCGAGGAGGTCTGACCGGCGCCGGCCTGGCGGACGCGCCCGTCACGTCTGGACATGTTCAAGCGTCGCCGTATCGGACGCCTCTTCCCAAGCCGTTCCCTCTTGCCCTCGACTCCGAGGGTATAAAAACGCCGCTGCCCCGGACGCCGAAAGAGACTTCGATTCCTTCCTTCGAGTAACGTGGTCGCCCTGACCGGCTGCTCTTTTGCGATGCCAGAATAAACAAGTTGTTCTGTTGCCAGTCGACTCATCCTTTGCCGGGACCTTCGGATGTTTCCAGCTTTGCCCCAGGCCGCCAGGCCAACGCTACCCTTGGGGCTTGCAACCCTTTTGCAACAAAGGGCAAGTTCGAAAGCCCACCTAGTTCGAAGGTTTCAGTAAAAGAAACTGAAACATTTCGTACCGACTGTGTACGGGGGCGACTCATGTTGTCGTACATCCATTTCCGTGGCGATTTTTTGCGACAACCTATTCCTAGCGCCACGTTGAGGTGGTCAGCGTGTTCAATATTCCATACAAGTTGGCAGCTCTCAACGCGCGCTAAAAAATTAATGCGGATTAAATGCTCAGCTAATCCAGGATATACCAAGCGAAAGATGTCGGCGTTCACTGTGTTCATTTGCGTTGGCGTTGATGATGTTTAGACGGCAATTGCTTTGAGCAAAGGAAGAGCGCATAACTGGCTCGCTTGATATGCGGACGCTTCATTTGTGCTTTGATACATGTGGCGGTGGTGAGAGAGATGTGGCCTCTCTGAATGCACTGAATGCTGAATGCACTAGCGCTGACAGCGTTTTGGCTGACATGCGGCACTGCAGCAATAGCTAGGCCGCAGCGTTCATTTGGCGATCAATCTCTCGCGATAAACCATTAACTGCATGCCACCTCCCAGAGTGGCAGGGAGGGCGCGCGACCTAACCAGTGTGCGGAACGCAATCGAAGCAGGTTTCTGCAGTTGGACACCAACGCCACGCACATGAAAGCGAGACTGAGGTCTCCACTGGCCCGCGGAGCCGGTTGTGCGCCTTTCCTTTCGCAAAAATGAACGGCCTTTGGGAAGTTGTCAACGCCAATGAACTCTATGGACGCCGTCGGCTCACTTGTTTTGTTTGTTTTTGAGGAAAGGAAGTGCAGAGTAACCATCTCACATATCTCGGTGGACACCCGAACCGCGCCGTAAAGGATGGGATAAAGAAGGGAGGGAAAGAACAAATAGAAAATTGAATGTTGGATTTTGAGGAAAGGTGCGGCGCTGCGCAGCGGCGGTACACATGTGGCTCGGTGCTACTTGTGGCGCATGCGCAGTAGTGACTAGGGAGCGAGAGAGAGAGAGAGAGAAATATCCGCGACGAGGCGCGCGTTGTGGCGTCATGTGCCTCCTCGACGCACCGCCACGGCGAAATCGCAAGTTCGCGGCCAGTAAAGCTTTCGCTTTAAAACGCGACGGGCGCTTCGTGACTGAGCGCCTTCTAACTTCGCTCATATTAGCAGAAACGGCAAAGAAAAGCGGGCACTCACGGAGGGCGCACCAGCTCAGACACGCAGTAAAGTCGCAGTGCAACAAATGCGCAGTGAACAACGCATTGAACGAAACACGAAAAGGGGGACACACAATGCTGCACTCGCGATTCAAATACGGCGAAAAGCGCCTAAAACGAAAGGCGCCAGCATCGAGGAGAGCAGACGTCATTCCAGATAGCTAGCCAGACGAGCGCTCGAGCCAACATCGACGGAACTAGAAGCAAAAAAGAGCAAAAACAATCCCGGTCCGCCGCCAAGCCCGCGGACTGAAAAAGGCGCTCGCCTTTTTCACTCGCTGCACGGTCCGAGCCCGGAAAAATCCGCGCCGCCCGTTCAAGGTAGCTCAGTGCAGTGACGTTCACGTTATTGTTATGTGGCACGCGGACAGCGCTGACGCGCCCGGACCATCCGCGACCCTGTCCGCTCGTGTGAACCCACCTCTATCATGTGGCGTTACCGTAATAGCTTCCGCCGTGATTAGCACGGAGGTGGAGATGGTCGGCATGGCAGTGCGGCCGCCGCTTGCGTTATATAAGCTCAATGCCTACAGAGCTTCACGCGTGAAACCGGGGCAGCCACTGTGCGTGGACCCGCGGCATGTATTAAGGGACACTGAGGACTATCAAGTTTTTTCTTTTAGTAACATCCGATAGTTCGGCGTTTTGTGACGCTGTCGCCGCTTGTTCGGCAGCGAGAGGTGCATATATTGCTAAGAGATTTAGATTCGAAGTTGCAACACTTTTTCCCGCCGCTACAATTCAAACTCTGGACTCTCTGATGACGAAATAGGACAACAGTGACATAGAGTAGCGGAAACAGAAACGAGGACTCCGTGATTCTTGGCGAATTGCGCTGCGCGCTCCCGCCTATAGTAGTAGTCGAAATGAAAACTACTGCCGGCCGGACGTCGAAGGCCTCTATCAGCCGACGTCGCTTCGTTTACGTTTGCACCAACGTTACGATGATCTCGTTCCCGAGTCTGAAAACGAAGTTCCCGTAAAGAACTGCGGCCTGCATTTAGCGACCTCAACATCACACAGGGTGCGATGAAATTTGAAGGCTGAAGCGGCGGGTCTGCCAAGAAAGCCCTAGCTCCGAGGAGTCGGCAGCGTCGCTGTCACCGCCGAGCCACCGTTACGACTGATGTGTAGCGACTGGAACGTGTGGGCAAATTTAAATTCGGTAATATAGTCCTCGAAGGGCTGGCTATGCAGCCGAGCGTCTTGGTACGTTGACGATGCGAACGCGCCTAGCGGTGCGTTTGCTAACGTGCATGGAGGCGCGTTGAACATTCGCTATACACATCTCTTTTTCCTTTTCGCAGTTGCGTGCCGTTGCGCGAACTTCAGCCGAGGAGCACTTAGAGAGGCACTTAATTGGAGGTCCTCTGCGGCTCCGCCCTTGTAAATCGAGGCGCATAAGGAAACAATGCGGACACGCTGAACGCATAGCCGCGAAGCTCCCCAAAAACATACCGAAACTCAGTTGGCCGCCCTTTGCGTCGCGAATTGCAGGTTTTCTTTGATTTCAAATGATCGGGTCGTCTTTTTTCTGTCTTTCTCGTGTGATAATAGTGCACAAGTGGTTTCAAAACAAAAGTATACACTTCAATATTGATCAAACACGTACCCTTCATGCACTTGATCAGCCTGAGAGATCTGTAGTTATCTTTTCTCCTATTTCATCATCACGCGTCTACTTGCGTGATTGGCCTGTGGCGGCGATACCTGTATTTTATTTTTTGCTATTTTCTACCTTGCAAGAGCTTTGTTTTAAGAACGAGTGGTGTTTTTGTGTTTAGAAGCTGGTATTTGTTGTAGGCCGTACCCACGAAGCACAAGAATGGGATACGCAATGTGTAACAAACGTCTACAAAAGTATACGGTAAAGTCCAGAAGAAATTTATTTTTCGATGTTCTGTAGACAATGGGGCAAAAGGAGGTGTTATATGCCTGCTAATGCTCCGCCAAAAATGATCTAGAAAACTTCTTCGTAAGAACTCGTTAAGAACATATTTAGACATTTTTATTTTTGGTAATGGCTGCTTATATGAAGCCTATAAACTCAATATAGTATGCTATATATTTAGAACCCTCTGAAATCAACCAGTGGGATTTCATCAGGCTTAGTGCTGATCCTTTTTTTAGAGCTGCAAATTTTGTTTGCTCATATATGTGCAATATACCTCGAACTGCAAAGGGCAGGCAACTGCCCTTTGCAGGATAAATTCACGCGCAAATGAGACAAGAAAACCCGCTTCATCAGTCTCTGCCATAGTTTCATCAGTTCGTCAGTTTCTGCCAGCGGTGTGCGTGGAGCTTGAAACCAGCATAGTCGTAGAAATTGTCTCGCGCTCTACTACGTACGGTACGTCTGACGCGCACTTTATATTGCTCTTATTACTCTTTTTGTATATCGACTTCGAAGAAGGATGCTATTTGCAACGTTCGTTGCTCGGACATTCCTGCTGCCCTAACGGCCGTGCGCAGTTATGTTAATTGGCGCTGAGTCATGTACAGTGGGGGGCAAAAATCTGGAGACCACGTGTTCCTGAAACGAAGCTGATAGTTCTATTATTAGCCAGCGGCTGGCGGCCGCACTTGTGAAGATGAAAGAACAAAATTTTGACATTCACCTCCACAAGTGTGGTCTTTAGCCGCCGGCTAATAGTAGAGCTATTGGCTTCGTTTGATGAACATGTGGTCTCCAGACTTTTGTCCCCGACTGTACATGACTAGCTCAGTCGTGCACTAGTCACCGAAAAAAAAAGATGCATTAAAATTCATATGATTGGACTCACGCTCACTGCGGCGTTAGTTCACATCTACCGACTGTTTGTGTCAAGTACTTGGACATACATGCAAAGATAGCTTCGGAACTTATTGCTGTTAAAATAACCTCGCAAAAACGTTCTCGAGTAAACTTCTCGTCAGTGAAATTTTTAAAACGTTGCGTGGAAAGCGTATATTCAGAGAAGCTTTTAAAAAGTTTGTGAATGAACCTCTTTTGTCAGTATGCTTTTAAAACGTCTGTGGATAAACCTCCATTGCTGAGATGTTTTTTAAACGTTTCAATCTAGAGTTAGACGTTGCGAGATGTCTGGAGTTGTTTGAAGACGTTTTATAGAATTTATGTGTTTCGTGGGTAGCCATATGCATTGGCTAGGGCGGTTAATTAGCTTGGCTGCGCTGCTGCGTGCTCGCGTGAGCCTCGCGGCGGTTGGCATGTGTCTCGTCTCGCGCCGGTATTCTCCTGGCTGGAGTAAACCTATCCGGTTGGCATCTCAACAGGTGAAATCGATCCCATCATATCCCTTTTTCTCAAGCCTGCTGAAGAGGAGAGAGACAACCAAGACGTAGTATACGAGGAATCTTTGTATGGCGACATACATGAAGACGACAAGGCACTAACACTCCCTGGGACTTCAGTTTCTCCAGAAGATTCGCAAACAACCTGTGCTGACGCCTCCCACTGGCACACAATGTGTGGACGTTGCGTCATTCCTCGCAAGAGTTTGCTTTTTTGTCGGGGGAGATGTAGGCAGTAGCCACATGCTAGGCCGGATAGTTTGGCTGCGCTGCTGCGCGCTTGCGTGAGGCTCGCGGCGGCTGGCACGTGTTTCGTGCTCGTGCCGGTATTCACATGACTAGAATAAACCTGCCTTGTTGGCATCTCAGCAGCATTCTATCGATACAAGCTAACTTAAATTTCTCCTCAGTGTCCCTTTAAATTATCTAGGGCTTAGCTGAACTAGACCTAAGTGCACAGAAGTTCTTATTCGTGCTTTTTTACTGCTCCCTCCTATTCTTGGCCCACAACCCCCAACGTTTGAGAGAGTTATTAAATCGTTTGCTAATCTTGTTCTTTTATGATGAGGCATAATGAGAAAGTACTTATGACAAGGCGACACTGTAGGTAACAGCAGGCACTTAATTTTGTTCGCAGCGCCCTCTTATTTTTTCTTGTGATATTTTTAACGCGATAGCCTTAATTTATATATCCAACATGTCCAAAAATAAACCTCGCCTAGGAAAACTAGTCGCTAGAAAGGGCTGGTGACCGCCCGACTTCCTGCGAGTGGAGCACGAAGATGCCAGAACGGGCAAACGTGCTCCGTCCACAGATTGCATGGAGCATTGCATGGAGGAAGGAAAATTCCGTGGCAGATGGTAAGCAATAGCGGCGTCTCCAGGAAAGAAACAGAGCGGAAGTGCTTCCTGTCGGTACAGTAACGCTATACACCCGACCACTGACTTAATTCTTACAGGCCGGCATACCGCGGGTTCATGCTGCAGGTCAGACAGTGCATGCTGCTCGCTTCGCGTGACTCGAAGAACGGCTTATTATGTGGCGACGACACGGGCCAAGCTTAATGGTTTGCAGTGCGCGTTTGTGTGTGTGTGCGTGTGCGTGCGCGCGCGCGCGCGCGCGTGTGTGTGTGTGTGTGTGTGTGTGTGTGTGTGTGTGTGTGTGTGTGTGTGTGTGTGTGTGTGTGTGTGTGTGTGTGTGTGTGTGCGTGTGCGTGTGCGTGCGCGTGTGTGCATGTGCGCGCGCGCGCGCGCGCGCGCGCGTGTGTGTGTGTGTGTGTGTGTGTGTGTGTGTGTGTGTGTGTGTGTGTGTGTGTGTGTGTGTGTGTGTGTGTGTGTGTGTGTGTGTGTGTGTGTGTGTGTGTGTGTGTGTGTGTGTGTGTGTGTGTGTGTGTGTGTGTGTGTGTGTGTGTGTGTGTGTGTGTGTGTGTGTGTGTGTTACACCCATCGTTAAAAGTGTACCTCCCACCTATCCAGGAGGCCTTCATTCGCCTCCATACTCCAGACCTCCAGTACGCAGCAGTGGAACGACAAAGCGACGGCGAAATCGACTTCAAAGACGAACTGGGAGGCGATCATTGTAAAAGCGAAGTGTAATAATACCAATACTGGTCGCAGATTTCGACTCACATATCATATTAACGCCAGTCAATTATTTTTTTGTAGCTATAGCTACACTAGGCTAGTCAGCGGCGTATTTCGGGTGGGAGTCGTTAGTCACTACTGCGCTTGCGCCGTAACCATGGCAACTAGTTGCTCCGAGCCATGGCGGAAAAAAAAACTTAGGAGGAAGCGCGACGCCAAGCGGCCAGCCTTCGCAAGCCAAGCGTTCGTGAAGCCGCTCCCTTTCCCGTTTTTTTCGCTCTCCCAGTCAGTCCTTAGTATTTTGGTGTTGGTATGTTTTAGTGCGCGCGTCTGGGTCCCATATGCGCCGCGTAGGCTCACGGTGCAAACTCTCGCTTCACACAGAGGCGTATCCATCTGATTTCTGTGGTAATAGAGCAGTCGCCCGTGTGACTTCAGTGCTGCCTTTTATTATTGTGGTAAGGCCATTGTTGCCACGGGCGATGGCGCCGACCCACATCTTTGATAAGCAAAGGGCCCTTTCTTCCTGGCGCATATTCGAGAAAAATGAGAGAGGGGACTGAGTTACATAAAAGTTCTTACGCTAAATGTTGTACCTTTATTTCTACCGTCTTATTCCCCGTTTCGAAGAAAAACTTCTGGGTGGCATCACTCGTAAATAGCCCTGTCGATGCCAAGGCGCTTCTTGTGGTCAACAAAGAAGCGTTGCCGAATACAGAAGTCCACAGGACGCGCGATTGGTGGTCTAGGCGCTTAGGTGCCATCTCTGCCCATGATTGCGTATACAGTTGTTGCTGTTGTCTCAAAGGCGATGGCACATACCCAGATCAAGACAGGAGAAAATTCATCCAGGTTTATCTCAATAGAGGAATCTGTGAAAACAAATAACGAATTTTGAGAGATGTTGCAGAAATCTGAATGAAAATCGAGGAAACAAAACAGTGAAGGTTGAAATAAATAAATTTGAAAGCAATAATCAGAACTAAATTAATTTTGAGAGAAAAGTAAAGGCAACGGAAAGTTAACACAAAAATCTCGGTTTCGTTGACATACCTGTGAAGAAGCTCACACACCTGCTTAAGGGCATGCCCTTTGACGCTTGCACAGAAGGAGCGGAAGACGGGAAGTTAGCATAAACTTAATTATCTACCGTGAAAACCGCAGGCAGAGAGGTTGAAAGGGTCTAACGTCTCAACGTCCCCACATAAACATATATATTTGACGGCGTGAACCCGGAACGGCGTAAATAAAGATTGAGAGGAGGAATCCTGCAGCGCAACAGTTTCATGAAAACCTCACATTGCCTTGAAGCGCATGAACGCATGTTTCATGAGAATTTAAATGTTCAAAGTCCACTGTAGCATGGATAGGCTCATGGTGTAGTTGGCAATGTTCATAACGGGTTCTGGTCAGCACGGTAAGGTTTGGAACATGGGCAACATGCCCATTGATGGGTGATTTCGATAAGAAATCAGCCATCGAATTTGTAGTAATGCCACAGTGCCCCATGGAATCCACTGAAAACGCACTTCCCGCACATGAAGGGGCACAAAGTACGTCAGGGATCGGTACAAGAGAGTAGTCCTCAAGCTCTCCAGCGCTGCCAAGACTGAGAGACAGTCCGAGAGAATGATTACATGAGAAATATTGCGGGGAACTTTTGGAAAGGCCAGACTAACAGCGAGAAATTCAGCAGCAAAAATTAGTGTAGAATCAGGGACCCGGATAGAATAACACCAGTCTAGTGCATGTGAATAAAGAGCTACTGCTGCTGTTTCGCCATGTTTTGATGCATCTGTGAAAATAACTACATGGCTCGGATACAGGAGCAGGTATTCTTCCAGAAGACCATTTAGCACATTGGCAGACAAATACAAATTGATATTTCTTCTTCGGCAGATATGGTTCCTGAAGAACCAGTTTCCCACTCCATCAGGACCTCTTGTTCCTCCAGTTGTTCTGCTGCCATCTCCTCTGGCGAAACACTGTGTTGCTCTGCAAGCGGCGGATCTTTGCAAATAGCAGTAGTTGTGCCTTCCGAGTCGCTTTGTGAGGGACCAGCAATTTCAGCAGCACTGCTGGCATCGTATAGATACTGCACCTGCAGCCATAAGAGCAACAGAATCAGCTAGTATCAAAAAATTTAGGATTGAACTGCGAGTGCAGACATTCATGTTGGTCTCTATGTATGCCGTATAAAACGCATTTGCGAAATCACAAAAAACTGGCCTAGCAACTATAAGTTTGGATGGCTTAGCCACATAAAAGTGCTGTCTTAAGCACTTCTACGCTGGTATTTTTACCTATTTTTGGACTGTGCAACGTTTCTAAGCTACTTGTTTCAGCACGAGATAGCATGCAGTGCGACTTACTAGCTTTAAAGTAACTGGAAGTGGAAAATAAGTCCAGTGACAAGCACTGCAAGAGCATGGTGAGTGCTACCGAAAGTGTAATTATAGAAAGGTCTGAAATATGCTTCCTTGTGCATGTGTGTTGCGCTGATGAAATTGCATTATTTGCTATAGTCCTCAAATAAATTTGCTGCATTGATTAGACCTTTTCAGTGCCTTCAGAAGAGGCCAATCTTGATCTCACACTCCCTAAACGAATTTGCACAGGTTTACATGCTGGTTCATTTGAAGGCTGCAGGCTTGTTTGTATAACATCCTCTTCATGCAGAACTTCTTGTTCACTTGCCGTTGCAGCAGCTGCTGTCGCAGCTTCTCCTGTGTGTATCTGCACAGAATAAAATAAGCACGTAATAAGACAACACGTTTGCTGTTATGGCATAATGAAACATGATTTGATGCGTGCTTCAGAAGTGTCATTACACAGTGCGGCAGGTTCTTAAATCAGATTTGGAGCAATTTTTAGGAATTAAAATTTTCTATTTGGAGCATTTTAGAGCTAAGGAACGCCGAGCTTTGAGCGCTAAAATTTCTAATCTGGAGCACTTCGGGGCAATCGAACGTTGGCATGGAAGCATTCTGGCACGTCTAGGTTAGTTTCCAAATCTCTTTGATTGGCAAAAAATGCTAGAAAATTACAAGTATGATGTACAGTCAGGGTCAAAAGTCTCTGGACCACATGTTAATGAAACGAAGCCGATAGCCCCGCTATTAATCGGCGACTGAAGACCACACTAGTGGAGGCGAAAGGGAAAATTTTGTTCTTTCATCTCCACAAGTGTGACCTCCAGCCGCCGGCTAATAGTAGAGCCATCGGCTTCGTTTGAGTAACATGTGGTCTAGAGAATTTTGACCTCAACTGTACATTTGAGCCCAGTTATATCGAACATGACTGCCACGGGTCGCTTGTGAATTGAACCCGGAAATTCGCAGCAAGTGGACTGATCATGCTTGATAGAAACACCAGCAGGCCGGATTTTATTCATTTGCAATGCTTCTCCCGCTTCTGCTTTGGTTAGGGTACACTGCGAGCATCACGCGTATCGCAACCACAGGGCGATCGGTGTTGTGCGTTCAGGCCTTAAGTATCCCACAATGAGAAAATCTGCTGTCAGCCGGACGCGAGATCTCTACCTACAAATGCGACCATTTTTGCGTCTGTGGCATTTAAATTTTTTTCACAATGCAGTCTTTGCTCAGCGGTAACCGGTGTCATCCTTTTTCGGAAGATCGCGCCATCGTTGCATGAGAGTGCAGTGGCGAGGGCAGCCGGTTTTCGTGCACAGAAAACACCTCAATGTTTAAGGTTTAGTATCCGCCAATAATTAATCAATTTAATTAAGGGCAAACGCGCTTTGGCAGGCACCGAAGTCGTTTTTGGAAACTCCTACGTAGCGCTACTTATTGCCTGTGGATCGCTACTGTTAACTCTGCTCTTGGCCGGAAGCGACACCGGCTAGGAGCTCGAGGTTTTTAATGCTAAAGCATTTCTTGCCTCATAAGTGGCGTGGGCAGGATGTGTCACCATGGGCTGTGGGCAGGAAGTGTAGACACAGCGTATCTTGTCATGATTAATAATGATTAAATGGAAAGCGGCAATGACTAAATAAAATAATTGAATACAAAAGGCAATTAATTTCACTAATTACTCTGATTATGTGATGAGATTGGTGAAGTACTGATATTTCCTTTAGAATTGAATGAACAATAAAAATTATAATGAAATCATTTGATTTATAATTAATGAAAATAATTATTACCCATGGATTCACAAAATTAACAATTAAATGTTATTTAACTATTGATTAGTGTTAAATTGGTAGTTAATTGTTTTTACCATCAATGAAAAATTATATTACTAAGTTACAGAGGAGGCAACGACGGAGACTTCAATGCACCTTTAATTTTTTTCAGCTGGTAGTGCTCAGTATGTCTTAAGGAATCGCTGACCAGTGCGTGCGCGGCAGGCTATAACTAATGCGACTGAAGAAAATGCCCGAAATTTTTTTTTACATTTGCTTCCAGTAAACCACGCCCTTTATTGGCCTTCGCGAAAAAGAGCGACAGCGATGGTCCCTCAAGACCGCGCAGCTCCTCCGAATCGATACACGAGCGCCTGGTGGTGTGCATGTTTGCTGTAACTGAATTTTGTGTCCACGGATATTCGTACCCTCTGAGACTCGGCGAAATAGCCATATAATATCAATCGCAGCGTCTTTATTCGTATTAAGTGAGCGTTCGTTATGTACCGTTATCAGTGGGCTCGACTGTAAAGATATATGCTGCACATGCAAGTTTGTTGTCACTATGTTTGCGCGTACATGTAAGGTCTACAAACAGATATTGCCTTCATACTTACGTAGGCTAGGTCTAATCAACGGCCGTATCAGCGAGTTTATCTTAGTCATCACCTCAGTGTGAGTCGCTCATCTTATCAGAATAACAAAGGTGTCACATGATGATGCGAGTTGCAGGACACCGCCGATGCATATCTGCAATATGCTTCGCGCTCACCCTGTACTTCGGTTGATGTGGTGGGTGGTATAAATACCCGGCCCTTATTTGTTATGATTAAAAAAAGTTATTATTACTTGCTCATTGGGTGTCTAACGCTTCGTCAGTAACAACTCATCGATAACGCGTCTGGGATTTGAGACCGCGTTTTAAGTTTGATCGGTCCAGTGTGAGAATGCATGAGGAATAAATTCGCTGGCGTTTGGATTAAATGCTTTCGTGCTTGGATTAATTTCTGTGGCACCTGGATTAAATTGAATGGCACTCAGATTAAATATTCTCGCGTTTGGATTAAATTGAGTGGGGAAATACTGTAGGCTTCAACACTCTCTCCGGACGCTCCCTCCTCAGTTTTTTCTTCTCCATGCTTCTAACGGTGCTTCGGTTACGACGTTCTAATGTTGCACACCCAAACTTAAACACGCTTTATTTTTCTGCGGAACTCGGTAAAATTAATACGAACACTTAGACAAGACGGTCCTTACGAAATACTAGAACTGCACGTTTTTGTTTAAATCCTGCAATATTGAACCAATTACGTCCAGCGATTTAGAAATGACAGCATTTTTGCGCCCGCACGTATATTCGTTCAAAGTAGATAAGTGTAGAGGTTCCTCAAAAGGCATAACGCGGCTTCTGAAACCATCCAACAACCCAGTGCCCAAGTCACCACCCCCTTATCCCCTTCCTTCATGAAAATAAAGTTTGATTCAATCATTCATTCGTGCCGTCACTCCGAATCTTCGCAGGCTCCCACGAGCGGCCCCCTGGGGGAAAAATTGGTTTCCTCGCGCAGCTTCCACGCGCTACGCCCAGCAGCGAATGTGCACTAAAGAATAATCTGTTACCAAGAGCTTTATCTATACCGACGCGATTCAATTTCTGTGACAACGATGGACGGCCACGTCCCACCATCCAATTCGACGTCCGGAAATTACCAAGAGACGCCCAGGCGAGCCCTCCAAGATCTGACGAACACGACTCGACGGTTCGCCGCCCGGCCTGCTGCGCCCAGAGTCTCCTGCGCTGGTGGTGCCACTAATACTGAGGACCAGAAGGGGTTTCCTGAGCCTGGCGCTGCCGTGGTACACGAAGAGAAGAATGAGCAGGTGGAGTGCCATTCGGTTGACCTTTGTGGCCCCGACCACGGAGAGCATGAGGCCTCCAGCAGTGAACCGGACGCCTCCATGAACGAGATCAACTTGTCTGGATCCTCGGTGCAGTGCAGTTCAGAGTTCTTCGAGCGCACCGCTTCCGGCATATGGTCGAGCCTACCACATTTTGCTGTGCCAGACTTCAGCGCTGGACGGCCACCACGAAGCCAAAGTGAGGAAAGTGACATAGAGGACTTGCCCATTGACGAGCCCCTCAAGCCAGTTCCATTAGATGATTAAAGAGGAACAAGCCCGTCATGAACATGGTTCCGGCATGCCAATGTGTTTTTTTTAAGCGACTGTGAACTGTGCTGTGGCTCATTTTTCGTCTTCCTTTTTTCTTTTTCTTTTTGAGGATACAGGGATTAGAAATGCAAGTAAAATTGATATTTGGTTTCCTACCAGTCTCGAATGCGGAAACCTTCCTGAATCTCATTCAGCCGCTCGCATGATTTTCCGCCACACAGCAGGACGAGAGCAGCGCCATTTTCAATACCGAGTGGTGGGCGGCCACGCCCGATCTCTTCGGAACTTCCACTAACTCGCATTTCTGCTACAACAAAAAAAGTGTTTCTGAAGCAATACTTTTTTAAACTCAGCTGATTCTTTAACAGCAATCAAGCGCAGCAAACAAGATATATGGAACATTTCATTGAACGCTGTCCCGCTTTACTCTCTCCTCTTCTCGTCCATGTCACGCACGAGATTCATTCACTCCTGTATATTATTTCGAAAGTTGTCGTTTCATTTCAGATAGATACTTGCACAACAATCACATTTAAAGGGACACTGAGGAGAAATTGAAGTTGGCTTGTATCGATACAATACCAGCTCCCGATCACAAAAACGCCACTCTTACTGAAAACAAAGCTCTTGTAAGGTAGAAAATAGCAAGAACCAAAATACAGGTGTTACCGCCAGAGGCCAATCTCGCAAGTACAAGCATGGTGACGTCATAGGACAAGAGACGCCACCTTGGAGGAATTTTCCTTGCCACATAGAAACGCGAATCTCTGAGGCTGACAAAGGAAGGTTGCGCGGTTGAGTATAGAAGTAGGTTTTGTTTTAAAACCGATAGTGCACTTTTTATCCCACAAGGAAGACAGACAAAAGACAACCTGAATATCGGAAGCAAAGAAAACCGATGCTTGGCGGCACCACAGGCGGCCAGGAGAGTTTCGATTTGTTATGGCACTTCGCGTCTATGAGCTTTGCGTGCCCCGTGGTTTTGTTTTTGATGTGCATCGATTTACAAGCGCCGAACAGCAGAGTAACTCCAAGTGCCGCTTCAAGTGCTAGTGAACTTTTGAAGGAGCCTGTGAAGACTGGTGAGATGATCGCCACGGTCGATGAAAAACTATGATGGCACGATGGTCGGTAATCGTACAAGGCAGTTCGCAGTATAAAGAGCACTTGAGTCTTCGCACGCTCGCCCGGCGAAACATTCCCGGCTGTGCCAGTCAACTTCAAACTACTTAACGGAAATCGCTTATTAAGGACGGGAGGCAAGGTACTGCCTTAAGGCAGTTAAGGAAAATTGCTCATGGCCTAGCTCTGTTAGGCCAGGATATAAGCAGCGAAAGCGCAGACATAACTGCATCGGAAGAGTGCATTCACTAGATGCGCCTTTATTAATAGCTAAACCTTGGAGTGGTATCGTCTCCGCCTCAAACGCTAAAGGCCCTGGTTCGATTCCGAGCCTCGGCACAGGTTTTTTTTTTTATTCACTGAGTGGGCGGGGGGATTCAGTAGCTCCCTTAGATGCCGCCACCGAATACGTTGGTTAGCGGTTAAGCGCAGGCTCTGTTAAGGCGCGTTTATACTCCGGCGTAACGCGCGCGCTGCACGGCGACGTCACGTTGGCCAAAGCGAGACCCACTACACTCCAACTGCGCTTGACCGCCTACGCGTTAAGTGGCTTCGGCGCTCTCTGACCGCACTGGCGGAGACTTGGAGCATGTCTCTATTTCGCGCCGAGTGCGCCAGCCGTGGCCGGCCCGGCCAGACCGATTCGGCTCCGCGGCGAGGTGCGCATTGTGACGTCATTCAATAGCTTCCGCACTTGGGTGGACCTGTTCTTTTCGAGCCCTCGGCTAATTTAATCCATTCGCCGTACACATCCGAAGGTACATACAAGTGGGCGAGAGAGCCCGATCCAGTGGAACCCGCACCTCCGGAAACGCGCAGAAGCCGTTGAAGCGTCGTGCGTCGGCTTTACTTTCAAGCCGCCAACTTTAAACGCGAGCGCCCGAGAGCACCCGTCCGTTTTTTGTGGCAAAAAATAAATAAATAACCTGGCCCTTGCAACCGTGGGAGACCTCGACGCCGCCTGCTGCCCCGTGCAACCGCTCCGTTCAAGGAATCACAATCCGTTGGCCCCAAAGCCGCGGCCAGCCTCCGATGGGCGCGAGATGCCGACCTTGTCCTCGCCCCTCACGACTCCCTGCACTGGGGTTAAGATATTTAATTAGCAACGGCTGCTCACTGAGGAAGGGGGAAACGACCCACCGGCGTCTAACCTAACCGTGCTCCCTCAAAAGCATCGCACGCTCTGCTGGGCTGAAGTCGTTGAAATGCAGGCCGGAGTTTTTGCGAGAACTTCGTCGTCGGGTTCGGGAATGGGATCCATCGTAACGCTGGCAAGACACCGGTGCAAACGTAAACGAAGCGATGGTAGCGACCCCCGATAGATTCCTTCAACGTGCGGCGGCGGTAGCTTTCATTTCGGCTGCTGCTAGACCGCACCGCTTAGCCCCAGAAATCACGGAGTCTGCGTTTACGTCACGTTTCACGTCACTCCGTCCTATGACGTCATAAGAGTGCGCCATGATGTCATAAGAGTTCTCGGGTTTGAATCGAAGCGGCGGGAAAATCTTTTTCAACTTCGAATCCAAATTTCTTTGAAATAAATGCATCTTTCGCCCCCGGACAAGCAGCAACAAAGCCATGAAATGCCGAGCTATCAGATTTCGCTAACAAAAAAAATTGATAGAGTTCTCCTCACTGTCCCTTTAAGGCTGTTTGGGTCAAATATTTCCACATGCTGGCTACTGACAGTGACCCCTGTCACTGGCTCTCTTGGAAATTCCCTGACACTTGGTATGCGCACAAGAGCTATATGATATATGAACGAGCCTTTTGTCCACAGATACTCGTTCAGATCAGTTCTTCACACCACGGAGTTTGTTTCGAGTCACCAACACAGCCGGGGCTTCTAAAAAAGTGCGTTCACGGGCGAAACCAAATGCCAACGAGTCCTTTAAACAGGTCGTCTGCGAATGCGCACCAAAGAATGCCTTCCTCAGAATGCGAATCTCCGAACTGCCACCTTAGACGCTCATTTTATGATGGCAGCATAGACCGAGTTAATGCCGTGAAGGATTTTGGGATACCACTGGGGCGCTACGTCGTGATATGGGTGCCGAATGGAGACTTACACTGAAAGTACTTTACTGGGGTATGCATGGGAGACCACAACGGAGTCCGTAAAAGCAGAGTGACAAACTAAGAAACGCAAAATAACACTGATACTGACTAATAGATGCTTCAGTGCACGTTTTCACTGGCCAAAAATCGAAGTAAACTATTTTAGGAACTGAATATCTCAAAATGCTTTTTTTTGTTATCAGAAACACTACAAATAAAAAGAGGGATGATTTTTTTTCAGCTTTAGCTATGCAGAGTTGCAAAGATATTGGTGTGGAATGGTACACATTGAAGAAGATTTTCTGTTTAGTGCGTGTTTCCAGAGAAAATGATAACAACGATATAAACATTTTCTACAAAAACAGTAATTCTTGTGAGATTAAAAGAAGAAAAATATTAGAATAAAATGAAGGAAAGCCTAATAAGCTACATGTAGCACTTGCTGAGAAAACGTGTCTTAAATATGCCTACAAATACATGGGAAGTATGAGGCCTACCCTGCACCCTTAAGTGATTCATCACTCGGAACCTTCCGCTGGAGCTACTGGCATTGCAACCGGCACAGGACTCCAGATAATTTCGACCACCAGGGGTTCCTTAATGTGCACTGACATCGCACAGTTCACGGCCCTCTAGCATTTCGCCTCTATCGAAATGCGACCGCTGCGGCCGGGACCGATCTCGTGTCTTTCGGGTCAATAGCCGGGCACCATAACCACTGAGGCACCGCAGCGGCTTTTACTCTCCTCCCCACTTAAAAGAAGATAGACACCTAATTTTAGTATGATGCCTTCTTGTTTCAAATGATGCGTCTAATATTAGAAAGTTCACCACATGTTATTTGCGAACGACCTCTAAATAATTTATAATAGAATTTATTCTTGATTATGTTTCGGTTCCGGTTTCATCAACCGAATGATGGCTTTGATGCGTTGTGTGTGTGTGTTTAGGTCCCGAGTGCACAGAGAAACAAAAACTGCAATTTATTCGCTGAAACGTAGTTTAAGTTCACTGCATTTCAACGCTTAGGCCAACTTGGTTCAAGAGCTGCAATGACAACAAACGACGTGTCACCGGTTATACTTTTTTTCCGCGCCTCATGTGATCTAAACTCCCAACGCGTCACAGCCATCGTTAGGTTGATGAAACCAAAACAGCATCAAGAAGAAATTCAATTATTCATTATTTAGCGTTCTTAGGCGAATGCCACGTGGCGAGCCATGTATTGTATTTGATGCGTCATTTGAAAGAAGGAAAATTCGCAGCTAAAATTAGGTGTCTATGGTCCTTCAAAATACAAGTAGAAACTACGCCTCGGCGCTCTTCCGACGCTTAGCGCAGCGCCGCTGGAGGTGACTCGCGATCGCACCTGCGTAACCTAGCGTCGCGTATAGTGCGTGCACAGACCGAACGGCGGTCGCATCTGGTGGAGTTAATACTTCCTTTGTCCCTAAAGTCCCGAGACTGAGTCCATTAAAAATGCGTTTAACATTGAAATCATTTGTGCAGCACCCCTTCGAAATAGTCTCCCTTGCAGTCTCCAACGCAGCTTCCAACGCTTCTTGAGGTCTTGGAAACAGTTGGAAAACACTTCTTTTGGCAGGGCTGTCACCTCCTTTGTCGTGGCGTCTTGAATGGCCTCCACGCTCCCCATCCAGCGACCTTTTAGGGCTCTCTTCACGCAAGGAAACAGGAAAAAATCGCATGGCGGATGCGGAAGTACCGTAATGCTGTGCTTGGCGAGAAATTCTGTCACGCTGAGAACAGTGTGCGGCCTTGCGTTATCGTGGAGATGGCTTCATTGTCCAGATGCCCAGTAGTCAGGGCGACGGCGTCCCAGTGCATCACGCATTTGTTGGAGCACGCGGATATAAAACTCCCGATTCACCGTCTGCCCTTGTGGTACGAACTCGTGGTGTATGACACCTCTGGCATCGAAAAAAATTATCAGCATCGTCTTTGTTTTGCTCTTCTGTCGCCGCACCTTTCTCGACGCCAGAGAGTCATTCGGCGCTCTGCCCACTTTTTTGAGGATCATATTGAAAGCACCATGTTTCGTCTTCAGCAATGATGCTGTAGACAAATGAAGCATTCTTCTCTGCCTCGGACAGCAAATCAGAGCTAACTGATGACTGCGTGCCCCTCTGGTCCTGTGTGAGGGAGTGCGGCACAAGTCGGGCATTCAGCTTTCGTTTCTCCAAGTTCCCGCGCAAAATATTGTGGCATGTTGTCTTACTAATGTCGAGAGCATGTGATAGCATGCCGACTGTAATGGTGTGGTCTTGCTGTACTATTTCCTTGATCCGAGCTAGGTTGCTTATTTTTCGCGAGGTTGAAGGGCGCTCCTGCCTTGTGTCGTCTTCCACCGACGTTCTCTCCGAAACGAACCTCCTGTGCCACTCGAAAACTCCCGCCCGCAATAATAGACGTTTTTAGCATACAGGAGACGTATACCGGTATGCTAAAATTGTCTAATGCCTCGTTGCCTTAAGCGTTACGAAGGAGTCTACACGTCTGTGTGGCTGTCTTGCCAAGCTTCAGACATAATTTTATGTTTACACGCAGTTCGATGTGGGCGTCCATCTCTCCACATTCACTCAGAGTAGAATGCGCAAAAGACTTCTGACAACATATGGATGAATGGATACGGCTGAACCCTTTAAATCGGGCGGTGGCTCAAGCCACCTAGCCATGACATGAAATTTTACTCTTCTCTTGATTTTAGCCACCAATCAGATAACCTTCGCTTGGTTATTTCTATCCGCTTAAAATCTACTTTCCCTCCACTGTCCTTAAACCCCAATACCTTGGATAAATCAGCCCCGCTGCTTTCCACTGTAGGGTGAAGCCCTTTACAGAAAAGTATCAAGTGTTCAGCCGTTTCCTCCTCCTCTCCGCACGCAACGCACAACGTGTCTATCTCGTGGTACCTGACTCTATATGTCTTAGTACGCAAAACTCCCGTCCTGGCCTCAAACAACGAAGAGCTTCCCCTATAATTATCATAGATATTTTCTTTGGCAATTTCCTGCTTGAAAATCCTGTATGTTCCCAGTGCTGATTTCGCCAGCATCCCTGTTTTCCACAGCGCTCCCTCTGTTTCTTTAACCTTTTTCTTAACTGATAATTGCTGATTTGCCCCCTACTGCTGTCCAGATATTTGCTTGTCAATTTTCTAGTTCGCTTTCTCCATTTCGTATCAACATTCCTTACATACAGGTATCTGAAAACCTTCCTAGCCCACTGATTTTCCCCCATTTTTCTCAATCGCTCCTAAAATGCTATCTTACTGCTAGCTTCTCTGCTCTAGAACGACGCCCATCCCATATCACACTGTACCCCCTGATTTTGTGTATTGCGTATTTTTCTACATGTAGTGCCATCTAGCAGCTGACACAGCAAATAACATAAATAGCTCAAGTTAGCCCGAAAAGATGGCGCTACACATACGCACCAACAATTGTTTTGGGGAATAATTTCAAGAGAAGAAAATAAATCAGTCTCGAAACTTTACGGACAAAGGTTGTACGCTTGGACCGACCTTCGCTTCTGTTTTCTTATCTGTGACGAGAGGCATGCAGTAAATTATTACGGATAAAGAAAGTAAGCTATCAGCGAGTAGTAAAGAAAAACCATATTCTACACCATAGCTTCGGGTTCTCGGGCGCATCCACGCCGACCACAACGTCATGTGGCGGGGGGTGGAGGAGAACTAAAATTGGGAGTGTCACGGCGTCAGTTTTGGAGAGCAAGCTATAACGAAGCGCGCGGTACGTAGTTGTGTGGTTGCCCGGTATCCGCCGCGCAACCACACAGGTAGGCGTTCAGTGCTGTAATCCAAAGCGTGTGCCGCGTCCAGAGTAGCGTTTTGTGGCACAAGTAGCGTCCCTACACTGCGGGGTGAGCACGGCAGCAAATACGACCAGTTTTAATGAAACTGCCCACCATCGAACGAATGGTTCGCGACATAACAAGCGTGAGCATACACTGTGGGGTTCAATTGGGGACATATAAATAGTTTCTCGCCGCTTACTCGCGGCTGACACGGTTCAAAGCAGCCCGGACGCCACCCCGTGATCGCGTACGCTACTGAGCGCACGCCAACCACGGCGGGCCTTGCTCTGAGGGAACAAAGGAACGACACATTGGCTGACACAAACATGCATTTATTGCTACAGCAACAATAACGCCAGCTAGCAACAAGATATGCTATGTGAATCGAAGTCGTCCGACTCACCAGCAAGGTTCCGAGCAAATGTTCGCCCGCGCTAGGGCAAGGGATATACTCTGAGGCCGGACGGGACGAGATACGGAAGCCAGTCTTCCCACCGCTTCCTCGCCCCGCTGGCGAAGAGCGGAGCCGCGAACGACATGTCCGCTCGGGCCGACGATCCCAGCCCCAAAGACCCTTCTGCCCTCTCCCGCGTGCGAGCAGTCTCTCGCGCTGCGACGCTGGCGCCCTCTCACGTTAGTGAAAGTAACTAACGAGGTAATGTGTTCCTCCTCGAGGCGAGGCTGCTGCTGCACGGTGCCTCGCGGGAAAGCAAACACAGGGGACTGCAGGGCAGGTCCCCGTATCCCCCCACCTTAAATAGACCCACGCGCCTGAAAATACATGCTATGGAGGAGTCTCCTGGTCTTCATGCACTTGAGGCAGGTCTTGCAGCGGAGGTCATGCCGTCAGCGTCAAGGCACACATCCGCGGTGTTCCGAAGGCGGCATAAAGGTCTCCGCTGGGACGACTCGCATGGCCCGCGCACTACCGTGTCCGTAGGCCCGCGAATAGAAGGCCGGTGGGAAAACTGCAGGCCAGGATTCTGCAGTAGTCGCCACGGCAGCAGCAGTCAGAGGTGACTGCTGACTGGTCTCGCCACAGCTGCCCCGGATGGATGCGGTGAACAGGATACAGGCCACTCCGTCGCAGCAGGTGGCAGCGAGAAGGTGTGCACCGGACAGCAAGCCTGGGTGGCCCCACCGGATCTGCAAAATTGCCGAAACGCTCTCGGCGTGCCTTTAACCTAGGTCACGGGAGGGGAAACGGCATCCGCAAAGGCCTCGTGGAACAATGCCTAACTCGCTAGCAAAACGTGTCGGGCAGCTGTGCAAACGCAAAGTTCGAGTGAACAAAGCCCTTTCTTGAGTTGAACGAGACTGCTCAGTTCGTGCGAGGTTACAAGCACGATGCTATTCTTACACCGTGATTACAAGAAAAACGGCGGGCAGCAAAGTGCGCCCTTTCTCAACACTGCGGTCCGGTGGTCGTGCCTCTTCTGACGTGGTGCAGGCAGCTCCGAAAATCATTAAGCCTGACTACCACTGACAACGACCGTGACCACAACAAAGGCCCGGCAAGGGTTACGTGTGCGCATCCGCGAGGAGACATTAGCTTTGTGGGGTGGTCCTACCCCGCTCACTGCCCGAAGCAGCTTCTGAGCGGTTGGCGCCCACCGTATCGGACGGTGTCGGAGCGCCCGGTGCCGAGCTGCAATACATAGTTTTCAAGTGACGTCACGCCAGCCACTTCCTCCGGATGTCCGCCATTGCCAGGTACTGAAGATAGCTGGGCTAGACTGGCTGGGCTCGCGGCGCCTGCGCGTTCGTTCGCTGCTCTGTTCCACGCAAGACAATGGCAAACGCCTACCGCCATGAGTTTTGCCGCTCCTGTTTCGACGAGCTTGTGGGGCCTACGCGGGCTCGGTACGAATCCAAGGTGGAAATGTGCGACTGCGTGGACCCCTACAAACTACGCATTGGGACGGACTCCGCTCCCGATGCCGACTTGCTGCCAAGCACGACGCACGTTGATATCATCAATTACCTAGTGTTATCAACTAGCTACGTGTCTCTTCAGCAGATGAAGGCATACAAGCCTCTTGAGGCCCATGATTACTTCACCAGTGGACGGGTAAAAACTGTGACTGCCATGCGAGTGCCATCGAAGCGTGTCGTCGTTCTGAGCGAGGTGAGCTTCCTTAGCGTCGAAGCATGTATGCGTGGAAGCGCGCGTTTGTGTGTCCGTGTATTTAAAATATCGATTTTTACTCTAACTTTGTGGCTAACGTGCCGCCCGCAGCACGCATTAGACTGTGCGGTCGTTTTGTTTCGAATGGCAAATACAAGTTCGTGTATGTAGGGTGCGCGCGAGTGCTAAATGATTGCAATTGAAAGAAATGGAGCTATCGGCATACGCTTGCAGCCTCAGATTAAATGCTTGAATGCACTGTATAGCCTTAAATTATCGATGAAATCCGTAGTTGGGTGTTTGACGTGTTCATGCTGCAGCTGGGCAACTAGTCATGCCGTAGAGTCACGCATGCCACTGGCCTGAAATGTCCGAGAGAGTGTATGAACGCGCATGCTTCATCAGCTGGTAGCATTACCAGGCAATTGGGTAGCGAGGCAGTGGTGAACAGTATTATTTTCCCCGAGGACACGCATCCCGTTAACTTTTTCGGGCGATATAATGTTTCTGCATTTTGTTCCAATCGAAACGCGGCTGCCGGGGCTGGAATCGTACTAGCAATTCTAAAATCAGTGGCATCTTATGAAGGATGTAGATTGCTGTCAGCACCTAATTACTGGCCATTTTTTCTCAGGTCGCCCATTCACAAAGGCTAAGGGAGGCACCACTGAAGGTGTGGTTTCTGGCTAAGCCTGACGGAGCCATCGTGACAGCGCACTGCACTTGCATGGCAGGTGCAGGCGAAGCCTGCTCTCACATTGGTGCTACATTGTTCACGGTTGAGACGGCAGTACGTCTCAGATACTCACGAGTGTGCACGGACCAAAGAACATGTGGCTTCCTGCGCACAGCTCTGGGGCTGGCAATAAGAGGATCAGAGACATTGACTTTTCGTCATCAAAGAAAAAGAAGCAGCGTATGGATAGTGCTCACCAAAAGCCAGGCGTTGAGTACGTAGCTGAAGGCCCCACAAGCATTACCACCTATGCCACCCCCAACAGAAGAAGAGCTGAAGGCATTTCACAGTAAACTTGCGGATGCTGGTGCTACACCAGCATTCTTCATGCTGCACCCACAGTACAGCGCCATATTTGAGCCATCGTGCAGAAGAGAACCTCTTCTCCTTCGTGATTTGTTATGCTTAGAAGCACAGCCGGAAGACCTGCCTGCCCTGATCTGCCGTGGTGAGTGAACTGTTGCCAAACTTTCGATCAGCAAAGAAATGGTGAAGAGCGTTGAGGAATGCACGCGGGAGCAATCGAAATGTGCAAAACGGTACGCTTATCGTGCAGGCAGTATCACTGCTTCAGTCATGAGGAATGTATGTCTCACAAGTGTGCATGAACCATCAATGAGTTTACTAAAAAAATATGCTATCCAGAGCAACGCACTTTTTCCACTCCAGCCACAGCGTGGGGATAACAACATGAGGCTGCTGCAATCGCAACCTACGCCGAGGAAATGATAAAGAACGACAAAGACTTCACCCTTCAAAAGATTGGAGTTTATTTAAGTGTGAAGTACCCGTACATGGCAGCTAGTCCAGACAGTTCTGTCTCTTGTACATGCTGCGGAATGGGCATTGTGGAAGGGAAATGTCCACTGAATGAATGGCCGCTGATACATCTCTCGACGTTGGTAGCTATTCCAATCGCCCGGGAGCTGTTTCATCCATCGTTAAACTTCGTCAGCAATGCGTGCATCACCACAGCGCAACGTGTATATGTGGGACACTCGCCACCTCATTAACCACCCTGTGATGGTCCCTTTGAAGCAGCGAAGCGCCACCACGAATACAGTATCCGTTGACAACAGCCGCCGGGATAGTGATCGCAGGCTGGCTCAAGTCTGCCCTTACGCAAAAACAACCGGCACACGATCGCTTGCAGTATTCGGTTCTCCTCTACGTAGCACTTTCCTGCGCAACAACTACGCCCACTAAATGTCACTATTTCACTCCCTCTCACCTCTTCAGCGAAATGTTGAAGCTACGTCTCCGCAGACTTCCCACGCCCGGCGCGGTGCGGCTGGACGCGGGTGACGATCCCAGCGGTGGAACTCGCCGGCGCAGTACTGCCTGGCAGAGGCCAAACTGCGATCGCGCCCGGCGAGCAATAAATTCGCTTGGATCGGCCTTCGCACCTGTTCTGTTATTACAGTAATAGGCATGCAATCATTAAGGATAAAAAAATTCGCAGTGGTTTAGCTCTGGTTAAACCTGGAGTGACGCGATAGCTACAGCTTGCCGAGTGGAACTTCCTCAGTTGAATTGCAGCTAGTCTTTCGCCGCTCCGTTTCGCTGGGCGTTCCTTCATCTTCGTCCCACTTGACACGGCGCATGCGCACAGCTGTGGCAGCTCGGTTTCGCCGGCGCACCGCGCCGCTGGCAGCAGCAGTTGCTCCGCACCACGTGGCTGGTCATGTGACCAACCACGTGCTCAGCCACGGTACCGCGCCGCTGGCAGCTGCTCCACACCACGTGACCAACCACGTGACAGCGTGACGGCGCAGCCACAAGGTGGCGGCGCCGCCACGCTGAAGGCTTGAAATGAGACCGTAATGTAGCTATCGCTACGAAAATCAATCAGCGAGCAAGTAGCTCCATCGCGGTAGCTAACTGGCGGGATCGAATCCCACGGCCACGACAGCCGCAGTTCGATGGAGACTATATGCAAAAACGCCCGTGTGCTTTACGATGTTAGTGCACCTCAAAGCACCCCAGGCGATCGAAATTCGTTTGGAGCCATCCACTATGTGCAGCTTCGAGGCTTAAACTCAACATACTGCATACGCCGACATAGACATGGCAGAAATTAAATTACTGCGATGAAATCGCTGCAATTAATTTTTGGTAATTTGTAACGTAATTAATATTTTCTTGTCCTGTTATTGAATAATTTATTGAATGATTGTAAGGCAGTAACTGCGCGGCAAATATAATTAATTACTTTCGAAATTACTTTTATTGGCGTGCAGCACGGCTCTTCGTATCGGCAAGGTTCTTGCCTTTAGTTTGCAGGGTCGACCGCCTTTAAAGAAGCGACGCGATAGAGTTGGCCTGTTGAAACCGGAATTGACACAATTTCTGAAAGAAATTCTAAATTATGTACCCAGTGTAGGCGAATTTCACGTGATGATTTACGCTTAATAATTTCTTGCACACCATTACAAAGAAAAGACACAAACCAAAATTTGGTGCTTGCATTAAGCGCTAAAATTTTCATCTAAGTCCGTCCGTGATTGCAAAATGACAGCAAATACGCGTTCGCAGGTATTTTCTGCTATAGTTTACAAGTGTAGAGATTCCCGCGAAGGCAGTGCATCATTTCTGAAACTCTCCGTCAGATTTCATCTACGCAATTTCAGGCACCCGCGAGTGACCTCTGGTCGGCCGACTTCGGTTTCGCCGTGCAATTTCCGAGCGCAGTACAGAGCCCGGACCCCTCCTCGCGCATCGGTTAGGTCATCTCAGCTGTTTATCAAAATGGAAGATAAAACGACGTCTCCTCAGCCAGCACCGCCTCGACGTCCGGTGAGTGACGTCAAAAATCTCCCAGCACCGACCCGAACCATCGCGCCGCGTGGAATTGGCGGAGAAGGCGCCAGTGAGCCGAAGGTTCCAAGGCGATCTCCTGCGACCCCTAACAGCAGCTTTGAAAGCGGCGGTGAACAGGAACGTAGTTTGGCGCAGTCGGGAGAGGAGATTTTGGGTTGCGACGTAAGCGAACCGATCGAGAAATTATTACTGAACGAAAGTTTTGACGCTCCGGGAATCTCACCACTCGGCAATGTAAGCATGCCCAGCATGACGAAGACACCGAGCCCACCGCCAACGTTCGCAGTGCCAACATTTAGCCCCGAGCCTTCACTGCCTCGACTGAGTGAAGATAGTGAGTTGGAAGATCTGCTAGTCAACGACCCAATACTGCCAGTAACCCTGGGCTAAACAAGCAAGAAAGGAGGGGGGGGGGGGGGGGCAAGTCCTAGCTGGAAAACTGTGCTCCTGTCAGTATAGCCGTTTTTTTTTTTTGTGCGAACTCTGTGATTTTTTTTTGTACATGTAACTTATCCTACCTAACACTGACTGCTGAACCATTCACTTGCCCTTCGTCATGCATTTGGAATAAAATAGCACATGTCTGTCTATCATTTTCTTAAGCAGGGGCAAAAATCGTCAGTAAACTGACGAGCCTCAACATTAAACGCAAGAAACGGGAACATCAAGCATATACAGTACCAACAAATCTCATTTACTGCACACGTCGACCGACCGCCGCGTCGGCCCTGTGGCATTGCGTTATCAAGCACGAGTTCAATACTGGCAGTGGCTCGTGTACCGAGGCTTCAGTGTATGTGAAGAATTACGCGCGGTCAGAATTAGTCCGCTTTCTGTGTCCCTAAAAGCCCAGGCGCAGCTTTGGCGCACAAAAATCAACAGATAAAAGTCTGAGTGAGCGAGAGTACCTGTTGTCTAAAATTGCAGTCTCGCTTAGGTCCGTGCAATGCGTTCGCTATGTGCAGGCTGCACCAGCTTTTTACTTCGGCCATACGCTGCCGCTACATGCAAAGAACTTGCCTGCCAATGTGCTAAATGGTGAAGAATTATGCGCGGTCAGAATTAGTCCGCTTTCTGTGTCCCTAAAAGCCCAGGCGCAGCTTTGGCGCACAAAAATCCACAGATAAAAGTCTGAGTGAGCGCCGCGGCACCATGAGAGCATCAGTTTGTGTTTACAGAGTACCTGTTGTCTAGAATTGCAGTCTCGCTTAGGTCCGTGCAATGCGTTCGCTATGTGCAGGCTGCACCAGCTGTTTACTTCGGCCATACGCTGCCGCTACATGCAAAGAACTTGTCTGCCAATGTGCTAAATGGTCTTTTGGAAGAATACCTGCTCCTGTATCCGAGCCATGTTGTTATTTTCACAGATGCATCAAAACATGGCGAAACAGCAGCAGTAGATCTTTATTCACACGCACTAGACTGGTGTTATCCTATCCGTGTCCCTGATTCTACACTACTTTTTGCTGCTGAATTTCTCGCTATTAGTTTGGCCTTTCCAAAAGTTCCCCGCAATATTTCTCATGAAATCATTCTCTCGGACTGTCTCTCAGTCTTGGCAGCGCTTGAAAGCTTGAGGACTACTCTCTTGTACCGATCCCTGACGTACTTTGTGCCCCTTCATGTGCGGGAAGTGCGTTTTCAGTGGATTCCATGGGGCACTGTGATGGCATTACTACAAATTCGATGGCTGATTTCTTATCGAAATCACCCATCAATGGGCATGTTGCCCATGTTCCAAACCTTACCGTGCTGACCAGAACCCGTTATGAACGTTGCCAACTACACCATGAGCCTATCCATGCTACAGCGGACTTTGAACATTTAAATTCTCATGGAACATGCGTTCATGCGCTTCAAGGCAATGTGAGGTTTCCATGACACTGTTGCGCTGCAAGATTCCTCGTCTCAATCTTTATTTACGCCGTTCCGGGTTCACGCCGTCAAATATATATGTTTATGTGGGGACGTTGAGATGTTAGACCCTTTCAACCTCTCTGCCTGCGGTTTTCACGGTAGATAATTAAGTTTATGCTAATTTCCCTTCCTCCGCTCCTTCGGTGCAAGCGTCAAAGGGCATGCCCTTAAGCAGGTGTGTGAGCTTCTTCACAGGTATGTCAACGAAACCGAGATTTTTGTGTTAACTTTCCGCTGCCTTCACTTTTCTCTCAAAATTAATGTAGCTTTTATTATTGCTTTCAAATTTAGTTATTTCAACCTTCACCGTTTTGTTTCCTCGATTTTCATTCAGATTTCCGCAACATCTCTCAAAATTCGTTATTTGTTTTCACAGATTCCTCTATTGAGATAAACCTGGATGAATTTTCTCCTGTCTGGATCTGGGTATGTGCCATCGCCTTTGAGACAACAGCAACAACTGTATACGCAATCATGGGCAGAGATGGCACCTAAGCGCCTAGACCACCAATCGCGCGTCCTGTGGACTTCTGTATTCGGCAACGCTTCTTTGTTGACCACAAGAAGCGCCTTGGCATCGACAGGGCTATATTTACGAGTGATGCCACCCAGAAGTTTTTCTTCGAAACGGGGAATAAGACGGTAGAAATAAAGGTACAACATTTAGCGTAAGAACTTTTATGTAACTCAGTCCCCTCCCTCATTTTTCTCGAATATGCGCCAGGAAGAAAGGGCCCTTTGCTTATCAAAGATGTGGGTCGGCGCCATCGCCCGTAGCAACAATGGCCCTACCACAATAATAAAAGGCAGCACCGAAGTCACACGGGCGACTGCTCTATTACCACACAAATCAGATGGATACGCCTCTGTGTGAAGCGAGAGTTTGCACCGTGAGCCTACGCGGCGCATATGGGACCCAGACGCGCGCACTAAAACATACCAACACCAAAATACTAAGGACTGACTGGGAGAGCGAAAAAAACGGGAAAGGGAGCGGCTTCACGAACGCTTGGCTTGCGAAGGCTGGCCGCTTGGCGTCGCGCTCCATCCTAAGTGTTTTTTTTTTTCCGCCATGGCTCGGAGCAACTAGTTGCCATGGTTACGGCGCAAACGCAGTAGTGACTAACGACTCCCACCCGAAATACGCCGCCGACTAGCCTAGTGTAGCTATAGCTACAAAGAAAAATTGACGAGCGTTAATATCAATCAATCAATCAATATTTATTTTCATTCTGTCAGTGATACAGAAAGAAGGACTGTGACAAAAAGCTGTTTTTCAGAACAGCTTGACTAGGCCACAGCCCCATGGAAAAATATATGTGAATCGAAATCTGCGACCAGTATTGGTATTATTACACTTCGCTTTTACAATGATCGCCTCCCAGTTCGTCTTTGAAGTCGATTTCGCCGTCGCTTTGTCGTTCCACTGCTGCGTACTGGAGGTCTGGAGTATGGAGGCGAATGAAGGCCTCCTGGATAGGTGGGAGGTACACTTTTAACGATGGGTGTAACACACACACACACACACACACACACACACACACACACACACACACACACACACACACACACACACACACACACACACACACACACACACACACACACACACACACACACACACACACACACACACACACACACACACACACACACACACACACACACACACACACACACACACACACACACACACACACACACACACACACACACACACACACACACACACACACACACACACACACACACACACACACACACACACACACACACACACACACACACACACACACACACACACACACACACACACACACACACACACACACACACACACACACACACACACACACACACACACACACACACACACACACACACACACACACACACACACACACACACACACACACACACACACACACACACACACACACACACACACACACACACACACACACACACACACACACACACACACACACACACACACACACACACACACACACACACACACACACACACACACACACACACACACACACACACACACACACACACACACACACACACACACACACACACACACACACACACACACACACACACACACACACACACACACACACACACACACACACACACACACACACACACACACACACACACACACACACACACACACACACACACACACACACACACACACACACACACACACACACACACACACACACAGTCCAATCATATGAATTTTAATGCATCATTTTTTTCGGTGACTAGTGCACGACTGAGCTAGTCATGTACAGTCGGGGACAAAAGTCTGGAGGCCACATGTTCATCAAACGAAGCCAATAGCTCTACTATTAGCCGGCGGCTAAAGACCACACCTGTGGAGGTGAATGTCAAAATTTTGTTCTTTCATCTTCACAAGTGCGGCCGCCAGCCGCTGGCTAATAATAGAACTATCAGCTTCGTTTCAGGAACACGTGGTCTCCAGACTTTTGCCCCCACTGTACATGACTCAGCGCCAATTAACATAACTGCGCACGGCCGTTAGGGCAGCAGGAATGTCCGAGCAACGAACGTTGCAAATAGCATCCTTCTTCGAAGTCGATATACAAAAAGAGTAATAAGAGCAATATAGAGTGCGCGTCAGACGTACCGTACGTAGTAGAGCGCGAGACAATTTCTACGACTATGCTGGTTTCAAGCTCCACGCACACCGCTGGCAGAAACTGACGAACTGATGAAACTATGGCAGAGACTGATGATGCGGGTTTTCTTGCCTCATTTGCACGTGAATTTATCCTGCGAAGGGCAGTTGCCTGCCCTTTGCAGTTCGAGGTATACTGCACATATATGAGCAAACAAAATTTGCAGCTCTAAAAAAAGGATCAGCACTAAGCCTGATGAAATCCCACTGGTTGATTTCAGAGGGTTCTAAATATATAGCATACTATATTGAGTTTATAGGCTTCATATAAGCAGCCATTACCAAAAATAAAAATGTCTAAATATGTTCTTAACGAGTTCTTACGAAGAAGTTTTCTAGATCTTTTTTGGCGGAGCATTAGCAGGCATATAACACCTCCTTTTGCCCCATTGTCTACAGAACATTGAAAAATAAATTTCTTCTAGACTTTACCGTATGCTTTTGTAGGCGTTTGTTACACATTGCGTAGCCCATTCTTGTGCTTCGTGGGTACGGCCTACAACAAATACCAGCTCCTAAACACAAAAACACCACTCCTTCTGAAAACAAAGCTCTTGCAAGGTAGAAAATAGCAAAAAATAAAATACAGGTATCGCCGCCACAGGCCAATCACGCAAGTAGACGCGTGATGATGAAATAGGAGAAAAGATAACTACAGATCTCTCAGGCTGATCAAGTGCATGAAGGTTACGTGTTTGATCAATATTGAAGTGTATACTTTTGTTTTGAAACCACTTGTGCACTATTATCACACGAGAAAGACAGAAAAAAGACGACCCGATCATTCGAAATCAAAGAAAACCTGCAATTCGCGACGCAAAGGGCGGCCAACTGAGTTTCGGTATGTTTTTGGGGAGCTTCGCGGCTATGCGTTCAGCGTGTCCGCATTGTTTCCTTATGCGCCTCGATTTACAAGGGCGGAGCCGCAGAGGACCTCCAATTAAGTGCCTCTCTAAGTGCTCCATGGCTGAAGTTCGCGCAACGGCACGCAACTGCGAAAAGGAAAAAGAGATGTGTATAGCGAATGTTCAACGCGCCTCCATGCACGTTAGCAAACGCACCGCTAGGCGCGTTCGCATCGTCAACGTACCAAGACGCTCGGCTGCATAGCCAGCCCTTCGAGGACTATATTACCGAATTTAAATTTGCCCACACGTTCCAGTCGCTACACATCAGTCGTAACGGTGGCTCGGCGGTGACAGCGACGCTGCCGACTCCTCGGAGCTAGGGCTTTCTTGGCAGACCCGCCGCTTCAGCCTTCAAATATCATCGCACCCTGTGTGATGTTGAGGTCGCTAAATGCAGGCTGCAGTTCTTTATGGGGACTTCGTTTTCAGACTCGGGAACGAGATCATCGTAACGTTGGTGCAAACGTAAACGAAGCGACGTCGGCTGATAGAGGCCTTCGACGTCCGGCCGGCAGTAGTTTTCATTTCGGCTACTACTATAGGCGGGAGCGCGCAGCGCAATTCGCCAAGAATCACGGAGTCCTCGTTTCTGTTTCCGCTACTCTACGTCACTGTTGTCCTATTTCGTCATCAGAGAGTCCAGAGTTTGAATTGTAGCGGCGGGAAAAAGTGTTGCAACTTCGAATCTAAATCTCTTAGCAATATATGCACCTCTCGCTGCCGAACAAGCGGCGACAGCGTCACAAAACGCCGAACTATCGGATGTTACTAAAAGAAAAGACTTGATAGTCCTCAGTGTCCCTTAATACATGCCGCGGGTCCACGCACAGTGGCTGCCCCGGTTTCACGCGTGAAGCTCTGTAGGCATTGAGCTTATATAACGCAAGCGGCGGCCGCACTGCCATGCCGACCATCTCCACCTCCGTGCTAATCACGGCGGAAGCTATTACGGTAACGCCACATGATAGAGGTGGGTTCACACGAGCGGACAGGATCGCGGATGGTCCGGGCGCTTCAGCGCTGTCCGCGTGCCACATAACAATAACGTGAACGTCACTGCACTGAGCTACCTTGAACGGGCGGCGCGGATTTTTCCGGGCTCGGACCGTGCAGCGAGTGAAAAAGGCGAGCGCCTTTTTCAGTCCGCGGGCTTGGCGGCGGACCGGGATTGTTTTTGCTCTTTTTTGCTTCTAGTTCCGTCGATGTTGGCTCGAGCGCTCGTCTGGCTAGCTATCTGGAATGACGTCTGCTCTCCTCGATGCTGGCGCCTTTCGTTTTAGGCGCTTTTCGCCGTATTTGCATCGCGAGTGCAGCATTGTGTGTCCCCCTTTTCGTGTTTCGTTCAGTGCGTTGTTCACTGCGCATTTGTTGCACTGCGACTTAACTGCGTGTCTGAGCTGGTGCGCCCTCCGTGAGTGCCCGCTTTTCTTTGCCGTTTCTGCTAATATGAGCGAAGTTAGAAGGCGCTCAGTCACGAAGCGCCCGTCACGTTTTAAAGCGAAAGCTTTACTGGCCGCCAACTTGCGATTTCGCCCTGGCGGTGCTTCGAGGAGGCACATGACGCCACAACGCGCGCCTCGTCGCAGATATTTCTCTCTCTCTCTCTCTCTCGCTCCCTAGTCACTACTGCGCATGCGCCACAAGTAGCACCGAGCCACATGTGTACCGCCGCTGCGCAGCGCCGCGCCTTTCCTCAAAATCCAACTTTCAATTTTCTGTTTTCTATTTGTTCTTTCCCTCCCTTCTTTATCCCATCCTTTACGGCGCGGTTCGGGTGTCCACCGAGATATGTGAGATGGTTATTCTGCCACTTCCTTTCCTCAAAAACAAACAAAACAAGTGAGCCGACGGCGTCCATAGAGTTCATTGGCGTTGACAACTTCCCAAAGGCCGTTCATTTTTGCGAAAGGAAAGGCGCACAACCGGCTCCGCGGGCCAGTGGAGACCTCAATCTCGCTTTCATGTGCGTGGCGTTGGTGTCCAACTACAGAAACCTGCTTTGATTGCGTTCCGCACACTGATTAGGTCGCGCGCCCTCCCTGCCACTCTGGGAGGTGGCATGCAGTTAATGGTTTATCGCGAGAGATTGATCGCCAAATGAACGCTGCGGCCTAGCTATTGCTGCAGTGCCGCATGTCAGCCAAAATGCTGTCAGCGCTAGTGCATTCAGCATTCAGTGCATTCAGAGAGGCCACATCTCTCTCACCACCGCCACATCTATCAAAGCACGAATGAAGCGTCCGCATATCACGCGAGCCAGTTATGCGCCCTTCCTTTGCTCAAAGCAATTGCCGTTTAAACATCATCAACGCCAACGCAAATGAACACAGTGAACGCCGACATCTTTCGCTTGGTATATCCTGGATTAGCTGAGCATTTAATCCGCATTAATTTTTTTAGCGCGCGTTGAGAGCTGCCAACTTGTATGGAATATTGAACACGCTGACCCCCTCAACGTGGAGCTAGGAATAGGTTGTCGCAAAAGATCGCCATGGAAATGGATGTACGACACCATGAGTCGCCCCCGTACACAGTCGGTACGATATGTTTCAGTTTCTTTTACTGAAACCTTCGAACTAAGCGGTCTTTCGAACTTGCCCTTGTGATTCATTTTACTTTGTTACGATTCCCTACTCAGGAGTCTTGAAGGCGGTGTTTGGAAATAAGCGCCGGACGTTTCAAAGTGAACGTAAAAAATTTAGAGCGACGAGGAGCGGCCAGGAGTCACGCAAACAGAGCCGCGCAGCAGCGCAAGCACGCTGGGGGTGAGAGAACGCGCGGATTGCCCGCTGCATTCGTGTGAATGCTCGACGTCCGGCCCGACTCGCGAATGCTTGGTCACGAGTCGCAATAACCGCGCTCGGACCGTCCGCGATCCCGTCCGCTCGTCTGAACCCACCTTAAGACTCTACGGACTAAACATACGTACTTACAACTTTTTACATCACGTGATCCTAACAGTTAACATATGAAGGCCGTTGATGCAGATAGCGTTCCTGCTACGTTATTATGAGATCTTAGATGAACAAAGCCAATCTCCTTAAGCAGACTTCAACGCCCAGTTGTTGGAACATTGAGTCTTCAATTTCTTTGTGCGAAAAGTCGTAGCAATATCACGATATGGCGCCATAGAGGGTTAGCATGTATAACCTCCTCTCAGCATTTTAGCCCCCTATAAAAGCCGACGTCTGTCAGATAAGAACATTTTATAAGGCGAAAAATACTAAATCTATCCATTGGCTGCGTTTTTATGGAGGAAAAACGCTAAGGCGCCCGTGTGCTGTGCGATGTCAGTGCACGTTAAAGATCCCCAGGTGGTCGAAATTATTCCGAAGCCCTCCACTACGGCACCTATTCTTCCTTTCTTCTTTCACTCCCTCCTATATCCCTTCCCTTACGGCGCGGTTCAGGTGTCCAAAGATATATGAGACAGATACTGCGCCATTTCCTTTCCCCAAAAAACCAATTATTATTTGATGAAATCGCAGCTTGTTCGTCGCACGGCGCTCACGTAGTAGCTGCGGTTTGAGGGACCTCCGGGCAAAACTGTGGGGGTGTGCGAGGTGTCACTAGGGTGACTAGCTAGTTCTAGCCCCCCTATATCGCCACGGCGATATTCGCAGACCCGTTCGCTCGGTGACCCTCTGGAAAGTGGTCTTGGCAGAGGCCTATTAACTATTTTCGCATAGGCGGTGCCATATTCGAGAAGTGGCGTGATCTAGCTGATCTAGCTGATCTACTGATCCAGTCACGAGCGCGCCCCGTCTGGCTGGTGCGAACAGCCTCAACTGTGCTTGGCTCAGCGGGAGCAACCGATGGCTGCGTTGTGCAATTGCTTTATTTTTAGCGTTTCTTGCATGGGGAGGGGGCAGGAAGAACGTTGACCCGCTGGCTACATGGCTGCCAGCAGTCCCGCACTGTATACCAACAGCTGGCGTGCCTGTGCGCACACTAAACTTGTGTCAGACAAATAGCGACGACTGCTGATCATGATAAGCAACATGACTGGAAAGCAAGATGTTTGCGATATTAAAGCTGCAGAGTAGGAATTGCATCATATATGCTACGTCAACATGGTGTTACTTTGATGGTTTTCTCTCTCACACCAGATATAAATGAACAATATAGCGCACATGTTAAGAACATGCGTCCTGAATTCAAGTAAATAGTCATGCGCAATGTTTTAATTTCACATTTAGTCAGCAGTCCAGAGTGGTTCGTAACACACACTGCATTTTTGCTACCTAATGCTTCTTCCACCTTTAAATATGCTACAGCAATGAAGGAATCATCCGCTTGAAAATACTCATTTGCAAGGTTCTTATCACTTTGATCGCTATATTGTATTCCTCTGCTAGTGGCTTATGCAATTCGTACTCGCCTTTGTACATTTACATTGCACTTCGTAAAAAAAAACATTTCCTTTACACAAAAACAAAAAAAACGCCGCGGTGGCTGAGTGGTTACGGCGCTCGGCTGCTGGCCCGAAAGACGCGTGTTCGATCCCGGCCGCGGCGGTCGAATTTCGATGGAGGCGAAATTCTAGAGGCCCGTGTACTGTGCGGTGTCAGTACACATTAAAGAACCCCAGGTGGTCGAAATTTCCGGGGACCTTCACTACGGCGTCCATCATAGCCTGAGTCGCTTTGGGACGTTAAACACCCATAAACCAAACCAACCTTTACACAAATGAGGAAAATTTTCCAGCACTTTTGCAAACAAAGCGAGCAGTATACATATTTGAATTTAAAATGGTGGAGCCCAACCTGATTTTTTTAATGCGCGACAATGCTGCGCAATACACACCATGCTTATACGCACCATCTATGGAAGTTTTAAGCAAAACAGTCCAGGTCACAACAGCTCGCGTGTTGCTCAAGTTTCTTGCCCGTTTTTCTGTTCTGAGAAACTGAATAGGTAGACAAATACTTGCCAAAAACTAATATTGGACTTGCGTATGCTATAAAATGATCGCACGAGTTAAAATGCGCCAAAGTGCATGAAAATTATTACCAAGCCCAGCGCAGCGTACGCAAAAAATTGGAGGACGCTTAAGCTTCGTCTTTAAGAATGAGACGCGACAGTGTGTCACTGCGCTGTCGAGGAGTACACGGAACGCCATGGCCCGTTCGGCGCGACGCGTGGCCCGTTGGACAATTAAACGAAAGGACGCCTGTCTCATACATCTCGGCGGATACCCGAACCGGGCTGTAAGGGAAGGAAAATGAAATGAACAATTGCTTTTGAGGAAAGGAAATAACGCCTGTCCCACATTTCTCACTGGACACCCGGATCGCGCCGTAAGGGAAGGAAAAATCGATCGATCAATCAATCCATCCATCAATCAATCCTTAACGCTAGCGCATTAAAATCCCTTCCCTTACAGCGCGGTTCAGGTGTCCACAGAGATGCGCCATTTTTCGCTCACGTCCAAAGACCCAGACGCCAACTTTTCTGCGACAGGAGCTCCTTAACGATGTCGCGTTAAAACCCGACGCTCGTCAGTCACTCAAGCCAGCGAGAGGAGGAAAGGTCCCCTCCCCTTTGCTGCAGCTGGTTCCCTCCTCGCTCGTGGAAACGGAGTGGGGCATTCAGTGCTAAATAAAATGAAAAAGTGACCAAATCAAACAAACACAGCTCGGAGTACTCCATCCAACCAGGTCGAGCCAACAGCTAGTGATCTTCACATTGTGTCATGCCCCATTCTCGAGCATGTTGTTTCATCTAAAAGTGGTTTGATGTCAGGCTTAACATTTCTTCCACTCACTCGTTGTCACTCCACATATTTTAGAAGTCTTTGGGTACCATCCATAACTCATCTGTCCGAATGACATCACCAAGACACAAGGAAGACAAGTAAAGCGTGTAAAAGAAAGGGTTTACGGGGTTTAACGTTCCGAAACAGCTTGGGTCATGAGGGACGCTGCAGTGAAGGGCTCCGGAAATTTCGACTAACTGGGGTTCTTTAACGTGCACTGACATTATACAGTACATGGGCCTCTAACTTTTCGCCTCCATCGAAATGCAACTGCCACGGCCGGGATCGAACAAGTGTCTTTTGGGTCAGCAGCCAAGTGCCGTAACCACAAAGCCACCGCGACGGCTTCATGAAAAAAATACAGACCAGACAAGCGAGGTCTTCATGTAAACCCTCAAGTTGTTTCTCAATGATCTTATGGCTTCCACCATCTCGACCATTACATCCAATTAAAAAAAATTAAATGGCGTTCAGTAAGCACCCCTAAAAAAAGTCTTGCCGAGTTTCTTTCACTCGTGCAGGGCCCTCCATGAAGTTTTACAAATGGGTGAACACAGCTGGGGCAACCCACACATATGCAAGAGTGAACTAAATTCAGATATGTCTGTCCCCAGATGGCAAATATGTCATTTTTAGCAAGAACAGAGCATGGATAAGCCAGAAAATTACGTAGTGAAAGACATGCAGCGACGCCCCTTCAGAACATCCGCAACTGCGGCCGATCAATTGATTTTTTTCGCCAGTCACGACTGGTTCGTCGTTTCACATGCAAGACTTTACACGGACAGGCACTGTCGAAATATATATCCATACATACATTCGATTTACTCATATATTGCACATACACATAATAGCACACAAACACAAAAGTGGTGGCAGAAAAAATTTAGCTTCATTTGCTACTGTACAGTAAGGAGTTCCTCGCACTTAATCTCACATTGCGCATGCCATTGCTGGGCTAGTAGATGCAATATTCAGCTTCGTTTTCTTCTGAAGTGACTGAAATTAGATATTTTTGGCTGTGCAATGTCCCGCTATCACTCTAAATATCACTTGTCACTCACCTTGTGACAGCTATACTCTGTTTCATACATCAGGTGTAACGCTGTGAAAGGTACGGAAGTAGTCTCCCCCTCCCCCACGCCTTTCGCAACACAGCTGTCATTCTTTTCACCCCCCCCTCCCCTCCATACTTAAAAGACGCTAGCTACTGCCCTCAGTCACCCCTGATGAAGGAGCCGAGTCGGCTTTGAAACGTTGGGCTAAATTTAAAATTTTGGTTGGAGATGTGCAGTTTATTATGGGAAAATAAAGGGCGGCGTGTTACTCCGCACTTGTCCAAGCGGTGTACGGCACGAGAAAGCGACAGCGTATTGTCAGCAATAACAATGCATTTAATCAATCTCATAAAAAATGCATCATGTAATAAGCCTGCAGGAAAAGCATTTACTGTGTTTCACTCACCACAAAGAATGCACTACTTTTTGGTCGCGGATGCAGGCAGCGCAAACAATAGTGCTAGCTTTGACAGCATTGCACCTGATGTATGAAATGGAGTATAGACAACCGGCCACAAGCAGATTCGTTTTGACAAAGAAAGGAGCACAGCCCATTTTTTTTATGTTGCAAAGTTCGAAGGGTCGCTTTACAGCAGATTGCAACAGAAAGGTCAAAGCTGCTGTAGTATGCACGGAAAATATTTCAGTTGTTACACCACAGCAATGCTGGACATTAAAGGGTTAAAAAGAGGAAAAAGTACCTCCAAATACTAAGAAGAAATTTCCAGTTTCATATATAACTACGAAAATAACCAATTTCTTAGGTTCTATTAAACTGTTCTAATAGCTGATTTTTTTGCTGAGAACAACCTTCTGCTTTCTTGCAATCCAAGAAAATTTATTTGGAAACTGTTTCCTTCATCCAAAACATACCTTTGTAAGCATGTACACTTAGTTAAAAATGGCAAGTTCTAGTTAAACATAAAGACTTCTAGACACACACAGTTCCAGATACAGAATTCAGCCTAACGACAACAGGCATCTTTTTATTCTTTTGCTGAAATATAAACGATACTGTGCACACAAAGAAATTGCAGGTCCAGCTCAGCACACTATAATACCAGATCTTCACTCCCGCAATTTTTCTGCCATTTTCTCTTTCCCTCCCATGCGTGGAACAGGGGCCAGTGACATGTTCTTTCGGTTGACCTCTCCATACTTGAAGAACCTCCTCTTTCTGGTGGAATGCAAGTTGTCAGCAGATGCACATGTTACATCCTGTGCATATTTCAAGCCATCCAAACCTGCTTTCTGAACAATGCCCTTCTCGAGATCTGCTAAAATGGAACACCCATTCAATGCTTCGGCTTCACATGATACCTGCAAAGCTGTACACCTCAAGCAACCAAATCGATGGTGCCCGCAGACAGCAGTCACTTGTGAAAGCACTGATTCCACCCATTACCAGAGTGCAAATATAGTAATGGTTTATTAACATGATAGAAACAATGTGAACACACACAGGTCTGCCAGAGCACTCCAGTGCTGTCATTATGGTCCATTCTTGAGCGCTGGCAAACAGAAACTAATGGCAATTAGTAGCCTGGCCGGGCTTCCTCGTAGAACTTCGCACCAGTACTGCCTGTAAAGAGTCGCAGTAGGCCCAAAGTTTTTACCAGAAAATTGTGTGGCTGGCAACCCTAGCCTGCAACCATGTGCTGCATTCTTTTCACAGGCAACAGCACCATGGAAGCAAGTACAGCAGATTTAATTTAGCACATTCTCCTACTTGAGGTGGTTCTTTCTCTCATAGTAAGAAAGCTCACTTGACTACCAGAAACATAAAAGCCAGCCATGTTTCAGCTGGTCTATTACGTCAAAGGACAGTGTATGTTCATGAAAAAATGAGAAAAAACTTGTGAAAAAACTCATGTTGATTTTGTGGTGATATAACACTGCTACAAATTTCCAAAAACCTGCAATGTACTTCTCGAAGTACCCATGGCTAGTCTCAGCATTCAAGATACAGTAATTTCAAACACACCTTTGAGTACAAAAAACATTTCTACATTACCTTGGTCGACGACTAGCTTCTTCATTGGCTTGCTATGTTCAGACACCTGCACAAGGAACAGAGAAACCATTTTTTAAGGACCTCAAGCTGCTATGACAATTAGCCTTTCAATGGCCAATAACATGGGTAAGATAGTTTTTTGGCTTTCCATGCATGCAACATTCATGAAATAAATTAATGCAGCAATAAATATGAAACATATGAGCCAATGTAATCAAAAAAACATAGTCCTTTTAAATAAAGGAAAAACAATCACTGAAACTCAACCATCCACAACTTTCATTGATACTAAGTGCATCCACCTTTCAAAGTACAGCTTTAAGGACCATCTGTTAATGTAAAGCCTAATTTGATTTGTGAGTTTATGATAACATCAGTGATGTGATTTTTCATAGATGCAACTCATATATAACGATGCGCCACTACGCACTATCTTTTACCATTCCTAGTAACTATGCTTGAAAAGAAAATGATGTGTAAAAAAAGAAGAATCGAGTTATTATATAGTTTTAGCACAGCGCGATCCGCTACCGTGATCCAGTTTCGTAGGGAGCCGGAGGCCCAACTATGCCTGCGCAATAGCCGTTGCACGCTTCTCAGGGCCACCTGCACATGCGCAGATAGCTCACCACGAATGTGGTCCGCCAGTCTAATCATATTCTCGAAAGTTTCGATTTCAGCATCGCATCCGTATAGCTTCGTGCGTCATGTGTTGCTTTTACTCAACATGATGCCGCCTGCGAGACGAAGAAGCTACGATGCAAAACTAAGTTCTGTGCCGTTGAATAAGCGCTGAAGAACAGGAACCACACAGCAGGGAGACAGTTTAACGTGAGTGGAAAAAATTGTCCAGGACTATCCGCCTCTTTTTCATAGGGCAATGAAGCTAACTCCAAAATCGATGCCCACTGAGAACTTCACGGTAGCGTGCAGTTTCCCCCCTTCAGCCAAGCAAGGACGTGGAAGTGAAGACCGGAACCGTTTGTGAATATCACTGTCATGTGCATTTCAAGCATGCCCTCCACACCATTGGAGGAGCAGAGTAATTCCCTGCGTACTGGAGGCCTATTTAACATCTGCTTTCATTGCACGGTCTGGCAATGGGTCCGGCCAGCATGATATGCAGCACGAATACATTCACGAAGGATAACATGCAGCGCCTGAGAATTTTGCTCTTAAGTCAATACAGTAAAAGCTCGTTAATTTGAACCTCACGGGACCGGAAAAAAAGTTTGAATTATCCGATGTACGAATTATCGAATGGCCTTGAAAAAATTGACAAGAACCATTTGCACTACGGTATATGTACGGTAGTATTTACTCGTGTAATGAACCCACTCGCATAATGAACCCACCCACCCCCGATTTTGGCTTACAAATTTGAAAGAAAAAAAAAGCATCAGTTGTTAACGCTTCCCTCCATTTTGCACCGTCACGGTCGACAACGCAGTGCAGTGTGCCAAGATGCTGCGCAGTGATAACATCACGGTGTGTTTACCTTTTGAAGTTAGCTCTAGCAAGGGCAAGAAGCGAACTTTGCCGAGCGCTTGTCCGGTTGTGCAAGCCTGGTTTTCAGTACAATTGCCTTAAGGGGGGACATGGCTCTTTGGCACCGAAAATCGGCCCAAAAATCAGATTTTCAATCTTTTAATTTTCGTGTTCCTCGCACCATTCCGCATCTGTATGCAAATTTTCATCATTATACCCCACGTAATTAAGAAGTTATAGCGATTTAAAAATGCAGTACCACACCCACTTCCTTTTAAATTGTGGACAAACAACACCCAATTTCGATCGCCCGGCGCATCGAAACTACGCGCTCTACCGCCGCCATTTTGGTCTCGTTCGAAAGCGCGGGTTTTCGGCTTATTTTTTCTTTCGAGCAGCAACCCTGTACATGCCGCCTTCGCCAAAAAACGAAAGAAAAAATAAATAGCGGCGCGCGCTGCTATTGGCCGGTTTAGGCACGTGATCAATATGGCGTCGTCTGGTTGGTTCCGGCAAGCTAGCCATGGAAAGCAGACGCCCGGCGACGCCATTTTGTCTTTCTGCCGACCACGCGAGTGCAACGCGAGAACCATGCCAGGAGGCGCGAAGAAGTACCGCTCTGTGCACAAGTTCGGGCGAAAGCGTGCAAAAGGAAAAAAACGTGTTAATGACGCGACATTGTTGCATACTGTGCAACAAGCAAGCGTCAGTGGTATGGGATTGCGTGACGGTCACGTTGCGGGCGGCGACGCTTCTCCGTCTCCGCTGGATAACGGCACTGTTCTTCGTGCCGATTGTAGCCGCGTACGAATTGAGACTGCGCCTGTCACTAACAGTGACATAACTCAAGCGAATGCCCATGAGCAGTCTACACTTGATCGACTGGAATCGATGCCGGCGATGGCACGAAAGACCGCGCTGTTCGCCGATGCAAGTGGTGCGTCTGCAGGATCAGAAGCAGACGGAACAGCCTCCTATGCAATAATTGACCTCAGCGTTGCGAACGTCCTCTTGGATGCCGTGCGGTGCAAAACGTGTTGTGGATGCGTGAGGTTGATTACCAGCGACCAGAGCTATGGCCTCGCCGTGAAACTGATCGTGCTATGTGACAACTGTGGTGAGATTGCGGCTGAGTGGAACTCGCGGAGGGTTGACGGTGAGAAAAAGTGCAATCCTTTCGAGCTCAATATTCTTGCTAGTCGAGCAATGCTGTCGACCGGTAACGCCCAGACAGCAATGAACGATATCTTTGCGGCGATGGGATTGTCGCGGCGTGGCATGCACAACAAGACGTTTCAACAGCCCTTGAAAAACACGCTGCAACCTGCTGCTACTCGAGCAGCCGCGGCAGCTATGGCACAGGCCGCACAGGCAGTGGCGAAGGTATATGACGACTTGTGTTTTGGGCACAGGGGGAACATTGCAGTGTGTTACAACGGCACATGGATGACGCGCGGGCATTCGTCACATATAGGCGTCGGTGCCGTAGTGGAACTCTTCACTGGTTATGTGCTCGATTATGTGGTGCAGTCAAAATTTTGTCTGGGCTGCGAAACTGGCCCAAAGCCGAACACTGACGGCTATGAACTCTGGAGATCGCGCCACGAGTGCCAAAAGAACACCAACTGCAAGGCTGGCCAAATGGAGGTAGAGGCAGGCAAAATTCTATTTGAGAGGTCTCTACAGCGCCACAACATGTGCTACACACATGTTGCGATGGGGACAGTCATACGTTTAATGCCCTTCAAGATGCTAAAATCTATGGCTACATTGAAGTAGTCAAGGAGGATTGCATAAACCATGTGCACAAGCGTATGGGAGCAGCTTTGCGCAACCTCTTGCAGAGGCACAAGGGTGCAGGAAAACAAAGTCTTGGTGGCAGAGGAAGGCTCACAGCTGATCTAGTTGACAAGCTAGCTATATATTATGGCCGAGTGCAAAGGTCAAATGTAGGTAATGTGGATGCCATGCAGCGAGCCGTGATGGCGACATGTTACCACATCACATCTACTGATGACTGCCCCAATCACACTTTGTGTCCCACTGGTGAGCAGTCTTGGTGCCGCTGCAAAAGCAAAAGAGGAGCCCGAACTGAAGCATAAGTACAGTCTGAGAAGCGATGTGGCTGAAGCTCTTTTGCCCGTGTACAGTCGCTTATCAGAGAAGGGCCTGCTGCAGAGGTGCATTCGGGAGAAGACCCAGAATTCAAACGAGAGCTTCCACTCGATCATCTGGACCTTGATCCACAAAGAGCGGCATTCATCACTGTTTGCTGTGGAAGCCACAGCAGAAGCTGTGCTGCGCTTCAATGCCGGCTGCAAGCATACAGCAAAAGCAACTCTGCAAGAATGCAATGTAAACATGCCAGCAACTGTCTACAGGAGAGCTGAAGAAAAGGACTTGCGCCGTAACACGCGTTCTGCGAAGAAGCGGGCGGCTTCACTTGGCTTTGCTAAAGTGGAAAAAAAGCACCGCGACAGCATTCACCCTGACTATGCTCCTGGTGCATTTTGAAAGCATGCGAAGGTCTTTGGGGTTTTCTTTCCTGATTAAATATGCTGTGAGGCTTGAGTGCTTCTCACAATCCCCCAATTTTGGGGGTGTTGCATTTTTTAAAGAGTAATATCTCAGGTCCTTTGCTATATTTTTTTTTTTGCTAGAAAGGGAACCTTGTGAGTCACATGACACCAAGGTAAATGCAATGACCACAAGACAAAATTTACTGAGAAGGTTATTTGTCTTGGGTACCCAAATGGACCTTTCCTTTCAAAAGTTTCCTATCGCATAACTTAGGCTGAAATTGGCATAAGCCATTAATTTTTGCTTTAGTTCAATTTCCACTAGTTTCTGATCATGTTGACATATCAATCATTGACATAATTTACATGTAGATACTGTGAGATGTTTTTTCTCCTTTTCTCAAAACTGCAATTTTCGGGGTTCTGCAATTTTGGAGGAGCGATATCTCTTACTATTTGTGCTATAGCTCTCATTCTTGCTCTGTTAGAAAAACTCTTGGACAGTGCATTAAGACTAAAATATGTTCAGTTATTACACGGCAACATTTACAAAATTATCAATCTTGGGTGCCAACTTGGGCTTATGTCACAAAAGTTTGACTAGGTGTAACTTTGGTTGAAATTCTTCAAGCACATTAATTCTTGTCTTCTTGCACTCTATGATCCTTCTAGATCACTCTGGCAGGTCTATTCTCATCATGCCATAGAGTGTTTAGTAATTAGCTCACCTCCAAATGAGCAACATGAATTAGGTGAAATTTTGAAAACTATTTCATCTACAAGAAAAATAATCAGATATTTGAAATCAGCATGCAAAAATATACAAATGGTGCAAGTTTCAACCAGATCCACCCATAAATAAGGAAAAAAGTTCTAAGAGGGGTGTCCCCCCTTAAGGGCGACTCACATGGAGCGAACTTGCACTGCGGATTTTGAGCGGCACAGCAGACAAGCCGCCCACCGCCGCACAGCAGCCGCCAGACCGCTGCCCCCAGGATTTAGAAACGGCGTGATTTCATATGCTTAGTAAAATGCTGAGAATAACAGCTGTGCATTTACAATTAAACTATTATTTATTCAATGACGACAAAGAGGACGAATTATTCGTTGTGACCCCTCCCTTTCTGAACCAATATAGTTAACATGTTTGAACCTCCCGCGCTTCCTGACGTCAACCAACGCTTACTGGCTAAGCCTAGCAGCTTTGAAAATCCAGAAGCATTCTGAAAATCTGGCGCATTTGATCGCTAAAATTTTGTGCTGCAGGCATCTTCAGACAAAGCAAAAGCTTCATGCGACTTTTGTTTGCTGCGAGCATGAGGCACAGTGTAGCGGCAACGACAAGTTTGTGGTGAAGCGAGAGGCCGCTTTGGAAGGTGCGGCCATGTTGTAGAAGCGGGCGAAAGTCAGACACGGTCGCGCCCTGATTGATCCGTGCTGATAGCCCACGTTGGCCGCTTCCAGCCAACGGCTGACCGCCGGGCGATGCTAAAAGCCGGCGTCATGTAGTGTTCCTGTATATGATCCCGCAAGGACGCTACCAACCCCTACCCTCCGGCACCGCCGGCCGCTGTGCCGGTGATGATGCCATTTAGGCTTTACCCACTCTTCCACGGTTTTATCTGGTTCCATTTTCTGTCCCCGTTTAGGACTTGCGCAGCCTCTAACTATGCGGAGGTGCTCTCTCTTTTTTTTTTTGGCCACGTGATGTGTGCCAAGCCACCTGGACATGGTGGCGCGTAGTTCGAATTATCAGTAGCGGAACCGACTCTCTTTCGAATTAATGGGCACAGATGCACAGATCTCTATGGAGCTTGTCCAGACCAAGTAGTGCAGTTTTAATTATCTGAAAATTCTAATTATCGATGTTCAAACAAACGAGCTTTCACTGTACGAAGTTTTGGTGCAGGCTTGGCATAGATTACTCATATTTTGTCATGACGTGGCAGCATGTAACAGGCCTTGCCTTTGTGTGCAGTTTGGCGTAATTGGCGCTTTAGTCACATTATTGCAAAGAGAAGCAGAATTGATACTGAAAAAAAAAAATTACTAACGTGACTTAGGGTGGGCTCATACGATTTCGGCAAAAAAGCTAAAAACAGTATAGTACTCAGCAGAAAGCATGCTGTTTCGATTCACGCTGGAAAGCAATACTGTGATGTCACAAATGATGTCACAGATCAAGGGAAAGAAACGGTATATTTGAACACAGTTTTCCGCACAACAGAAAATGCATCTACAGTTACAAAATGATAATGATGATGATGGATTTTTATGGTACTACAAATTATGCAGGCAGTACTGTCTAAGTGTCCAATGAGAGAGTTGAGCTTTTATTTTCCATGAACCACTGCCCACACATAAAACCGCAATTTGCACTGCACTCTAAACGTTCCCAGAAAAATCCCCTAAGCTTGACTCAGGATGCTCCTACAGAGTTGATGAAATAGCACTGTTCAAAGGAAAGACTAGTTCACTGAAACCTCCTCACCATAGTAACTAGCCATGCACACTAAATTGTGCGAGACCTTTATTTCAAACAATGGGTGTTTGCAGCACTAGATCATATGGAATAATCTGGGTGTTTTGTTTTTTTCAATAATGATATAATAGTTACAGAACACCACTTTTTAGGTTGGGTTACGTCGCCAGGCCTTGCTGCAGCAAATATGTGAATATTAATTAATTACCTCATATGTTTATTGAACTTTCAAATTAACCTATACTGAATGAACTAAAGCACTTAGCACACATTCCACACGTGATTGCGGCACCTAAGTTCTTGAGTTCAATGCATGCCATGTTGCACAAATGATAATGATCAGCTGATGTGTATACTATAGACACAATACAACCAGTATGTGTGTTAATGATAACATCAATACCAACTCCAAATTCTTACCTTTAAGTAAACACTACTCTCTAATTTAAATAAGCAAGACAGATAGCGTTAAATTCTTATTCCAGCCTGCACCCGTTTTACGCTATAATGCGCAACACTGAAGGCAAAAATTCATCGTCTAGGGATTTTGGACAGGTAAGCACTGTTCCTCTGAAAAAGCATAGGCTGAAAACCATCTTATCATGCAAGGAACGTAACACCACTGCAACTCACCTTTGATTCTTTGCCCCCAAGTGAAGAAGTGACGCTATGCAGGTTGGCTGCATCTGATTGGGACTGCTCTGAGCAATGATTGATGAACATGCTTGGAATGTCCTTGCCAAAATAGACCTTGTTATTAGCAGCAATGGCTTCATAGCGCTTGAGTTCCAAAAATTCTGGTGTTAAGAGCAGCTGCAAAGAAAAAAAATGATGGGATTTAGCGTGGTTAGGCCAAATTTTAATTAGGTGCGCTCGCACTTTGCTTTTCACTTCAGTGTCGGTTTAAGAAGGCAATGCGTAGGGGTGTGTTCTGGATCCACTGCGTACTGATGGAAGTTGATCAAGACGATATATAAAGCACAGCACAAGAGACTGGCAGTTGAACATGCGGGATGTTCGGTTGCGGCGATAATGTAGTGGTCTAATGCAGTGGACAGCGAAGCTGACCTGTACGCGCCGCCGCGAGTTTGAAACCCACTTGCAGCCAAAGAGGGTTCTGCCATAAAGTTTTCTGCATAGATAGTCATGATGCCTGCTGGCAGGTTGCCCGCAACCCAGTGGGCAGATTGCCACCAGCCAGAGTCTTCGGACAAACATCGGTGAAATCTGAAATTGGTGGTTTTAGTGCTAGAGAAATAAAACAAAAAAGAAAGCACTAACAAACTGAAATGCTCAGATGCTCCAGCAGCAAAAGTTGCCCAAGAGAAGCACAAGATTCGCAGAATTATAACCAAGCCACTTCATGGACAAGCTTGTTAATTAACACGTTCACTGCGGCAGCGATTTTCGGGGTCCTAATTCCTGTGCGACATGGCCTACCGGTGGGCCACCCTTAGATATTTTTGGGTGCGGCATCACCCACAAGTGAGCCTCAGGAGAAACAGACTTATTGGAACCATGATAGATGGCAATAGCAACCTGGCATCAGTGCTTTTCGCAGGCTCTTTGAAACACCTGAGCTTTCCCATTGCTTTGTAGCACTACTAAGTTTTTGTGCTGCACCGCAGGGATACACGACGTGACCCACCGGTGACCCATGGCGCAGTGAACATGTTAAGATATCATGTACGAGGGTCAACAACAAAAGAAATGCCTCTAATTTTAGTACTACTAGTATTTTCTTGTTGAGGAAAAGCTGCCCCCCTTTAGCCTTTTCTTTGGCTTGCTACACATAAATATGGAAATAAACAAATTAATGAAATGAAACCAAAACCAATAGAGACAGCTCAACAGCACTTTTTCAACACAATCCCCATTCACTGACTGGCTATGCGCTGTTGTCGTGCAGTACCAGCAAGCACGTGCACTGTGGACGTGAACTTTTAACTGTGGGGTTAAATGTCATGCAGTGACACATGGGCTATGAGGGATGCCATACTGGAGGACTCCGGATTAATTCAAAACCTGGGGTTCTTAAACGTTCGTTCACATCACATAGCTCACGGGCACCTTTTACGTTTCACCTCATCGAAACGTGGCCGCCATGGCCGGGACTGAACCCATGTGCTCCGGCCCAGTAGCCGAGCACCTCAACTACTGAGCCACCAACACGTGGCAGGGCAACTGCTAGGATTGTTTTCAATGTGCACGTTCTAACCTAACAAAACAGACAAGTCGGCAGCCATTGAAAGCTACTGCTGATATCAGCCAGGGCACTCCACGTTGCTGGATATGAAACAAACTGCAGCATTTTAATGTTTCATTATATCAAACAAGCCAAGGGTATCAAAACTCTTCAACTTATAATTTTGTGTTGTGATTAGCTTCTTGTTTAGGAAGCAAGAAAAGCTTTAACAATGGACCATACTGTTTTGTTGTGGAGGAATTCTGTGCGCAGAGTTTCACTGCAGACTTAAGTTGTATCTGGCAATAGAGAGGGCCACCTGTTTCCATGTGCCTAAGCAAAGCAACTATATATTCTGTTGCATGAACGGTTGCTTTCTTGTTTTTTCGTTCTAGTTTACTCGATTTTCATGCAACCTCGTTTTAAGAAGTTAGCTTTTATTTACATTTTTACCTTGCGATCTGATCATTTAAAAGTCCTAGACTTACTTTTTCTTATGGTGATAGCAATCCATATTGAAAACACTGCTCCAATTTAACCCAACCATTGGGCATTAGTTATTAGTACATCAACTGCTATTGCTAACAAACAATCCAAGATTAACTACATGTCACTTATAACTTCCCAGGGGTGCCCTTGCATCACCGAAAAAAAAGTAATTCTTCTATGGATAATGATATTCACCATAAAATGAAAAACATGTTCTGAAATAAAAACAGAAAAAAACATAGCCAAATTCCCCAAAATATAAAAACCGAAAGTCCAGCCCCTAGTTATAAAGCACCTTGTTTTTAATTTAAAAAGTATCTGTATTTGATGATTACCCCTAACTTCATTATATATATTTGCTTCACAACCTGAAATTGAAATTAGTTTTTTTCAGGAAAGGAAATGGCGCAGCATCTGTCTCACATCTCAGTGGACACCTGAACCGCGAGGTAATGGAAGGGATAAAGGAAGGAGTGAAAGAAGAAAGGAAGAAGAAGGTGCCCTAGTGAACAGCTCCAGAATAATTTCAACCACCTGGGGATCTTTAGCACTGACACGGGCACCTTTTCGCATTTCGCCTCCATCGAAATGCAGCCACTGCAGTCGGGTTCAAACCCAGGCACTCCGGCTCAGATTACATATTCATACACCTCTACACATACTGCATTTTTTTGCATAATCCGAAACCACATGAAGCACACACAGGCCTATTTTTTTTTTTGCTCAGAACACTTTTGCGCCTTCGACAAAGCTATTTCATTGCTGCAGTGGGTCAGAATAACCCTGCTGCCTTTGCCACTGGGGCTTTGAAAACATGTCGAAAGTCCGCATCGGCAAGGTTCGTGCACAGATTTTGCAGTCCTGTCAATTCACACTTGACTATGCGTGTGGCTGGTGTTGAGCGACATTTCATGAGTGAAAAATGTGAAAAATATAGGCCTACCCTGGCATTGCAGCTCCGCTATCTGGCGCAGGTACCAGCAGTGAGACTACACAACCTGTAGCGGCACTGGCACCGCCAGCGGCGCTGATGAATATGAAGTTGGTACGATCTGCGTTGCGTAGAACAGAACGCTCTCAGCAACTGACCAGGCCAGCAACGTCAACAGCCTGTTCCGCCGGCTCACCAGCTGCGGCTACCGGGACCTCCAATAAATGTGGATCACCCCACTACACCTGGTGACCCGGACGACAGCCCCGACGCATGCAACGCCGCTCCCACCGGCTCTGCGCTCCTGCCCGTCCTGTCCATCCTAGCTGCTGCATGCCCGCTGTTCGCACCCGGCTTTCGGTAGCTTTTCATCGCCATGTATGTGCCTACCACCGCATCCGCTAAGCTCCTTCAGTCCTATCAGTGCTCCTTCCTTCTTCGGCTGCCCGGCCTGCCCGCTTTTTATGCCAGGGACCTTGTTTTGTGGCTGGCGCTGCTGGACTCGCACTTCCATGTTAACCATGTGCCCAGCCAGCTGCTGCGCTATCAGCACGCCAGCCACGAACTCCCAACCGGTCTCCTGGCACAGCTGTGGTTGCCGCCTCCCAGCACAGACATATACGCTGACTTCAGGGGGTCTGACGGTGTATTTTAGCTTGGAGCTCCCACCGACTCTCTGTGCTCCTGTTCCTGACCCAGAAGCTGCGGTGCCACTTGACCCACCACCCTTGGCCGCATTCCCTACCCAAGATGTTTCGGCTTTCCCTCCGCCTGTTCCTACGTCGGCGCCCCTCCCCATACCGGTCTCTGCACTATCACCGCCACCGTATGTGCCCCCACCCACGGTACAGCAAGTGCCACATGAGCACGCGTCGGTCTCTTGCCCACCTTCACACCCAGCTGCCTCGTCCTACACCCCGGTCTCTCCCAAGTTTGCTTCACCGGCCCCTATGGACGGCCATCCACCTGTGATCTCCTGTCTCACAGCGCCTGCTGCCCAGCCCTGCTTCCCAGCTGTGGCGCTTGCCCTTGGGCCATCACCGGCGGCACCTTCTCTCGACCTGGGCCAGACTCGCTTCTAGTCCTAAGTTCGCCTGATCCCTCAAGCCCAACCACAGTGAGCACAACTGTCATTCCTGTCGCCAGGCACGCCTGCACGTCACCCCAGGGCCTTGTTGCGCCTAAACGCGCCACCCGCAACACCTGCCACGCATCCCTGCCCACCTGGTGCCTTCACCAGTGCCTGTGCCTCCACTACAGACGCAACAGCTTCAGCAGGTGGCAGCACGCTTGAGACGCCTTATAGCGTGCCCCACACAACCCCGCCAATGGCCTCCGCACAACTGCTTTCTTCCGATTCTGACCCCTACATCTCGGACTTGTGCCCTCTGCCCCCAGCAAGCAGCCCCAAAGACTCTGTGGGCTCACTTGTGCCGACAGCCAGTACACCCCGTCGCCCGCTTCCACTACTTCTTAACAAGGCATCCCATACCTCACGCAGCAGACCTAGAGCCCAGTGCCGTCCACCGTTGTTTCGCCATCACCAGCGGCCGAGGCATCGCTTTCACTTTTACGGCTGCTGTTTCCCCACGCCATACAATCATCCGCACCAACTGAGCAAGCGCACAACTGCCGCCCAACTGCTGGCCCCACCCGTAGGTTGTACGACTACAGTACACCTACCTCGCCTCCAATTCCTCGACTTCTCCCGCCTGTTCCTTACGTCATCATCCTCATCCTTTGGCTCCCCTCGCCCTTTGCGCAGCAGCCAGGCTCGACCGCCTAAGTTTGTTTCACCCGCCAGGTGGCCTTCACGAACCTAACTGTGTCCTAGACTTGACCAACCTGTACAAACTTGTACATACCGTTTCTTTTTCCTTTATCGCGCAATGCACCAGGGGGGAGCATCTGTAGCGGCGCTGATGAAGATGAAGTTGGCGTGACCTGCCTCGTGCAGAACAGAACGCTCTTGGCAACCGATCAGGCCTGCAATGTCAACAGCCTGCTTCGCCGGCTCACCAGCCGCGGCTACTGGGACCTCCAATAAATCTGGATCACCCCCCCACAAACCTGTGTCGCTTCGATCAGTAGTGTGTTCCGGGATCACTTCCAATACTGGAATCCAAGCTTCGTCAGCATCCTACACATTGTCACCCTATTACGGAATCGGATGGTAGCATGGTGTCCTCTTCGAAGCATCGCATCAACGTGGTTGTCACAATGGGGCAAGGGATCCTGTAAAAATCCCGCCAATTGCATGGTGCATTGTAACCCGTGCACCTCTTTAGCGGGCGTAACAGCAGGCGTGACAACAATCGGAAGGTCCCTGTCACTAGATCAAAAAAATAGCCTGGCTGCGTAGTTTCGGTTTCTGAGCTTCGCCACTGCCACGTGACAACTGCAATTGCTGGCCCGTGCATTCGCCGGTAGTCCAATCCCAGCTACGCCGGGTTTTCGAATGCCGACTGGCGTGTCACAGGTGATTTCTTTTTCCTTTTTAGAAACCGTCTTGCCGTTCCGACGCCAGTGTGTATTCCCTCGCCCCTTGCTTGCATTTGTGTTGTTCTTCCAGCACACTAAAAAGGGCGCTCGTCACGGGCTTACAGGTGTTAGCACGATGAAGCCGTCTCATAAGGCCTTACTGCGTCTTCGCATTTTCGGCAGTTTTTTTTTTTTCTGGGGGGGGGGGGGGGGGGGGCACAGTTACTTTTATAAACCGAGGCCTTCGCAAGAACCGAGCATTAATTCTAGTCCCTTGAGCTCCAAATGAATGAGGTTTTACTAGTCATCATGTTATTTTTTGTTGCCAGTCTTGTCATTTTATGGATTTTGTTTTGCATGACCTAATTATAGTTTGGATACTGTTATGCTGTCTAATCAAGTAGTATACATTTCTGTGTATATCATGTTTCTTGATACGGTACTGAGGCAGTCTAGTTTTGTTTATTTTAGTTGCAAAGACCATACACTATTTTGAAAAAAATAAGGGCAACAACATTTCCTTGTTTATCATTTTCTAAATTTTTTTTCTGTACTGGACCGATATTCGATTCGATATTCGAAGTCATTTTATCTTCATATTCGTATTCGATTAGTATTCGAAAATTTCAATATTCGCACACCCATAATTACTACATTAATTGTTTGAGATATAGTTATACTGTGAAAATATTTGAAGGACCATTTTGCAGTCTTCTTTGGCTCTGACTGGATGAGACAGCTCTACCTTTCACAGTGCTGCAAACTGCTTGTGAGATGGGAGTACAGCTAAACAAGGTAGATGATCCTGCTTTTCCAAAAGTGTTAGATGCTATAGTTGCCAGAAATACACACATACACACAAATGAAGCTGAAGTCTTGAGCAAAGCAGAGATGAAACCACTGCCGCGAGTTCGGTGCAGTTTGGCAACATACTGCGCCAGGCGTTTCGTGCCCGCTTCATCACTAGTGTGACACTGCATATCCCTGCATAGTCCCGGCAGCTACAGAAGTTTCAAACATGCAGCCCTTTAGTGGCGTCAACATGACAACAGCTGCTTAGGATGAAGCGTTGTGATTGCTGCCACGCACAGCACAGCCTGAACCGTCAGCTTAGTTTTTCACAAAGTTCCTCAATGATAAGGGGTGAATCCAGGGCATGTACAGCAGTGTGAGTGTGCAACCTGCAGGAGGCTTGCCTATGCATGCTGTGCATTTCAGTTTCCTTGGTGCCACGCTAGGAACGCAGTTTTCACATAGGATGGGCGTTCTGTGTACTTATGTCTGCACCTGTACACATTTCTATGTATGACTAACTCAACAGTTTTGCCATTTTGCAAATGGTGTGCTCTGTGCTATTTCACTGTAAATATTCATTTCAAGAAACTCTCACTCATGCCAACTTTTTTTAAGGTCTCTTGTAGTTCACTCCAATGGGGAGATAAGATTAGATGATCTGCTCGGACAGGGCTCCAATGGCTGGAGCAGCACAGTGCTAATTGAAGGCCACTGGGAGAGGCTTTTATCATGATGATGAACGCAATGTGTGGCACTATATATACACAGATGCCTTTTCGACACAGCATTCATGCAGGTGCTCAGATGCTGTTTACCTTCCAAAGTGGCCTAATTTTACCCATGAAAAAGCGAGTTTAAAAGGCAACTCATCATCATCAACCTTCTTACACCCACTGCAGGGCAAAGGCCTCTCCCATGTGTCTCCAATTAACCCTGTCCTTTGCCAGCTGCATCCACCCTTTGCCTGCAAACTTCTTAATCTCATCCGCCCACCTAACCTTCTGCTGCCCCCTGCTACGCTTACTTTCTCTTGGACTCCACTCCGTTACCCTTAAGGACCAGCGGTTATCTTGCCTTCGCATTACATGCCCTGCCAAAGCCCATTTTTTCCTCTTGATTTCGACTAGGATGTCATTAACCTGCGTTTGTTCCCTCACCCACTCTGCCCGCTTCCGGTCTCTTAATGTTACACCTATAATTTTTCTTTCCATGGCTCGCTTCGTTGTCCTTAACTTAAGCTGAACACTTTTCGTTAGCCTCCACGTTTCCGCACCGTAGGTGAGTACCAGTAAGATACAGCTGCTCTTACCTTCTAAAGATACCTTCTAAAAGGAAACTACGGGTTTTTTTTTAACATTTTGAGTTTATAATCGCATTGAAATCTTTAGAGTCCGCTCTCTCCGGTGCAAAAAAACTTTCGCAAAATACCGAGTAGAACTATTTTAAAACAGAAAAAACTAGGAAACCGAAACTAAGTTTCGTCCAAACTGACGTCGTGACCTATGACGTCATGGATACTGCCCTAAAACTTATCGTGTGTGCATTAATTGGCTATACAGGCGATGGTAAGCAACAGCTTTGGTCATTTTATGTCCACACTACCAAAATCAAGCACAAAGTTTTATCCTTCAACAAATGCAGAACGAATATCAACAAGCATGCCAACCTGTGACGTCACACGTGAAAGGTTGCTCATAGAAATCACCCCGATTGAAGCCACGAAATTGAAAGTTTTAAAATTCATTTGCACTGCATCAAGACGTCGCCAAGCTGCGAAATTTGGCACAAATGACCAAAAAACTGCGGTGAACTTACCCTGAAAGTTTCAGTAAAATCCGCAGAGGTACAAAAAATGCCGGAGTTGCTTATTAGCAATGAAGCATTTAAATGTACTTGACTATGAGCGGCTAGCTGCCACACCATGCACACTGTATTGCATAGAATATAATACCCGTTGCAAGGGATCAAAGCTGCAAGCAGCTGCACAAAATAGACGAGATGAAAGAATAGACAGTAAACAGAAGGTTACCTTATTCGCTTCTGCGAGCTTCTGCTTTGAGTAGAACTCTCCATCTGCTTTCATCTTTTCTCGAGAGAAATGCATTTCATCTGGAGAAGACAGAAGGAAGTGCAAGATAAGTCAGGTAAAGCAAACAATTATTTTCTTCTAAAAAAGCAGAAATGTTGAAAACAGATATTAACTATACAGACAAATTCACCTTTAGAGGAACTATGCCCAAGAATTTATTGCAAAGGAACAGGTTGGAAGAAGACATTGATTAAATAAGACATTGTTCGGTTGGTTTCCATTGTTCTTAGGGTTCGATCGTCACCGCAGCGGCTGTATTTCGATGAAGGCTGCTGTGTGATGTCAGTACTAATAAAAGAACCCCAGGGGTCGAATTACGGAACAGCCAAATCACAAACCTATCAGAAACAAATCAATTAGTCCCACTACTATTGGTCAATGTGTTCACCAGGCCATGTTGACCAATAGGAGCGGGGATTTTTGACCATTTTGTGACTGCTTTGAGATTGTCATCTTTCTGTAATTTGGCCCCGGGTGGTATGAATTAATCCGGAGCTCTCTTATACGCCATCCCTCATAGCCCACGTGTGTACCGCAGCGGTGGCCAAGTGGTTGAGCATCCGCCTCGTATGCGGGAGGTGCGGGGTTCGATCCCCAGTGCCGCCGGGTACCCACCGGTGATACAATGGGTACAAGCTTTCCCCTGGTCTGGTGCTCGGCTTATTTAGGGTGAAATGCTTGGGAAATGGGTCTTTGACCCCACCTTGAGAAAAAAAAAGAAAAAATACCTTGTGACATGGCGCTCTTTGGCCATAGCTGCCCTTGCGCCATAAAAATCCATAATCATCATCATAGCCCATGTGTTTCTTCAGGATGTTAAAACCAACAATTCACAATTCTAGGGTCCTTCCTTCATAAAGCTTGAGCGCAAAACCCAGAACTAACAATTAAACAGAGAATCGCTAGATGGTACAGTTGAGCCCACTTATAATGAACCTGTCGGTTGTGTGCATTTTGTTCACTGTATCCGAAATTCATAGTAAGTGTACTTTCCGTATTAAAACGAAAAAATTGAACGTCAAATAAAAGTGCCATTACTTCTTAATATGCTAGGCAAATGCTAGACAAGCCATACACTGTACTCACTTGCCTAAGCATACAATCGACTCCCTTCAAAATGAACTTGTGACATTAAATCGGGCAAACGAACATGTGACATTCAATCAGGCAAAAGTCTCTTTTAACACAGCAACAAGCTTTCCAGAAACGCAGGGGCCCAGACATCATTAGTTCTCCTTAAAGAAATGTCCTACATGGCAACAGATCAATTGGCACAGTAAGCTGTAAAAGCTGTAATACACAATTGGTTGACTGCCGGTAACATGCAGGATTTATGAAAATATTTTTTGCAGCACATAACAAATATTCCATAAGCGAATCCCCCTCATCTACCATATATACTCGTGTATAAGCCACACTTTTTTTCATCAAATTTTCTCAGGTGCAGGTTATACATGAACCAGGCCTATAGCTACACATTAACACATGTAGTGCCATTGCGAATACTGTGTCAGATATTTAAAAAGCTGGAGACAGATACGAACATTTTATTTCACCATTCATCGCCGCTTTGGCACTAATCACCGTCTGGTGAGCTCAGTTCACAGGCACTCTCACCGCTGTAGGATGAGCTCGCCTCATTGGTGTACTCCCAAAGCTGGTCGTCCTCTGTGCTGTCCATGGCGTTTGACAGCCTCATGACTCTAATAAAGATCTTTGAGATGGCGTCCGCTGACAATAAGCATCACGTGTGCAGAATCCAAGCGCGCACTTGCTGGAGGGACGCTCACTTCAGCCGTCCTGTCGGAGTTGTTCCGTGGTTGCCCGTGGCCATCCATTAGGTGTAGCACCGCTAAAATTCAGTCTTGAATGGCTGGTTAACGCAAACATCAAGCGGCTGCAGCACGCTTGTCAGGCCACCAGGAATTACTGCCAAGTCCGTTCGGCAGCCTGTCAGCCGGGTCTTCACTCTGTCTGTTAGGTGCCCTCTAAAGCTGTCGAGCACAAGAGGGGCTTTGCGGCGTAGTAGGCCTCCTAGTTGCTTCTGCCACACTGTTTTCAGCCAGTCTATGACAAACTGTCGGACATTCAAACTTCTTCTTGCACCCGGACTACGATAACCTGGGGGAACGTCTCTCCTGGCAGAGTCTTTCTCTTAAAGACTACGTAGGGTGGAAGTTTCCTTCCATCAACGGTGATGCAAAGCATCACTGTGCACCTGTGTCGTTCGGCACCAAGAATACGCATGGGGACACTTTTTGCCCCTCATCAGGCGCATCGAACGAGACAAGGGTCTGATAAGCATTGCTTATCTGTGAGAGGTCGTACTCATGCTCCCTCCAAAGTGCGCTGACAAAGTGATGCAACTTCATTATTTGGTCCTCGTACTTGACTGGCAGCTTCTGGCACAACGTTGTGTCACGGCGGATGGAGAGTTGGTGCCGTTTCAGAAAACGTTGAAGCCACCATCGACTGGCTTTCAAGTCTACAGGTCGAATGTTCATTCACTGAGTGATAGCGACTGCTTTCATACGGATCATTTCCGTAGACACCACAAAGCTGTTGCTCCTAGTACAGTCGAGCCCACATATAACGGCCCCACTTAAGATGAACTTTCGCTTATAACGAACGAGACCTGTATAACTGCAAAATATACATTGTTTCAATGGCACAAAATCACACGTATAACGAACGTCATTAAGCCCCGCTGATCGGTTACAGCAAATGGACGGCGTAAACCCGGCGCCGTGATACGAGATAACCTGCCTCCAGCCTCTTTGTGCGCCCAGCGGGCGGCATGTTTTCCCAAGACTCATCGCAGGCCAACTGTCCACCCCGTTTCGCACCACTCTCGAGCAAGCTACCCTTCCCCACCGTTGCGCCTTCCAACATCGCCCTCCTGCCCCTCCTCGTTACTCTGCTCCCCTCCCCCGCACTCTCTTGCAAATCCGCACGTGGTCTCCGCGATCAGCTGCGCCGCCGCCAGCGCCGATCACGGAGGCCACGCTCTGTGAAGCAGGCCTTCCGTGGGAGCCAAGAGGTGGCTCCACTGATGCTCATGGACGGCCCTCATTAGTCTCTCCGCTGGCGCTGTGCGTCTGTATCTTTAACTTGATTGGCTTGATTGCCGCCTGTGCACATTGCACGTCTACCCCATCGCACGCTTTTGTCATTCTTGTTGCGGTGTCATTTGTGTTTTGATGGCTTCATTCAAATCTCGGGCCCTGGTTGTAATTCGGGATGGCGGACAAGAACACTGTGCCCATTTCCATTGTAATCAGCAGTAGAGATGATGAAAGCAGCCTGAAGATGACCAGCCCGGTGGGGATTTGTGGCAGCGCGTCATCAACTTCGACATGGGGGTCATGAATTGGTTAGAATGACTTTATTTCTGTCGATGACGACGCCGACACCACGGAACCGTGCACGGACGAGGGCATCATTTCTGAGGTGCGGGACGAGAGTGATGTGGAGGAATCAGATAAAAATGAAACTTCAGAGCCAGCACCCATAAGCGTGCCTGTAGAAATGAGCTACATAGAGAGCCTCAGAAAACTTATCTATGTCAAGGGCCTCGGCGATAGCACGCTTCTGCTTTAAATAAACTGGAAACCTCCCTCATCGGATCTGCGCTGCAGAAACAAGACATCCATCACGGACTTTTTCACAAAGAAAAAATTGTGTTTTGACAAGCAACTGTCTTTAAAGCTGTGGTTCACTTACTACGAACTTTGGGATATAACAAACGGACACCGCGTGACGCTCGACTATAGTGCAAATGTACTCAACGAGGTCCTCTTCAAGTTTTGGGAACTTGCACTGTTTCCCACCAAGGTCTCGCCAAGGTCTTGCATTTGCATACACCAACAGCGAACACACTTTTCGTTGACATCAAACTTGTGCCTGGCCTCCCGCTTACCATGTTCCTCAGTGCATCTTGCCACCTTAAGTATGAAGCTTACAGTGTAGGACTGTCTGCGCTTGCCCATTGCTTTTTGTTTCTTCGCATTCAAAAGCATGCAGCCTGCCACACGATGGCGCATACAACACAACAGATTCCTCAAGCAGTCCACACATTTCCAAATGAAGCACTAAATAACAAAGACCAAATGGCGCTGGGCAAGGCACCGTGAAAACCGGAGAAATCCACGGAAGCGTCATGTTGTGCAACAAAGGTGATAATGAATGCGGTATGAGAAAAGCAACTACAGCCATATTGTAGCACTTTGTGGGACTAGGTACATTTTTGGTGAATTGTAGTTTTTTTTTTCTCAAATTTTTGCAGCCGAAAAATTGGCGTGAGGGCTACCACGAGGGCAGCTTATAGACGAGTATATATGGTATACTTAGTATCATTACTGATTTTATTTCTGGAGTCTGCATGCTCAGTTTCAACCTTATATTTCAGCCGCTTCTGCAATTCCAATAAACTGAATAGATTTCAAGTCCAGTGATGTTCGTCATAAAGGGAGCCTACTGTACAGCAGACATACTATGGTACAAATTGTTAACAATCTCCTATGAACAATGACCACTTTCAAGACTTGCAAAATCATCATGGGTAAGCACTCTTTCACTAAGCGCATGCTATATAGAACCAATTTCTGCTAGGCTGTTCCCTGGAAGAAATGTCATCCTGCTGCTGTACTTCTCTTTTTTGCACCGCCCTTGGCCTGGGACAGCATTAAGTTGGAAACACCTCACACATTTCCTACTGCCAGTGCACCACTAATAGTCAAATGACTGCCTCTCCCTTGTTCTTAAGCAGTCATCCCAGGTCCGAGTGTGAAAAAAGCATGGCAGTGGAAGCAAAAATTGAATTGAGATTGTGCTCTTCAGAAAGCTAAGCACAGAGCGGCTTCCTCATATCTTATGAAGCAGAGCACAATACTGTCACACATTGGTGAAGGCAGTCCAGAAGACAGAGAAAAGGGCTTCCAAAAGGAACTGTTTATTGGGCTGACCTGCACGCACGAAGGACTGAATGATTCGGTGGAGGCAAGAGCAAAAAGCGTGTTCAGCGGTTGTCGAACAGAATTCCCATCACTCTTAGCTGCACTCAATTTAAAGCTGGCAAGGAACCTTAGAGATAAGGTACCGAAACAAACTACAACAATCTTGAACAATGTAGAAGCAGTTGCACGTGGCGGGGATAAACTAGGGTAAGTCTGGTCGCGTCTTGCATTGAAAAAAAAAAATTTATAAAGGCGTGTGCTGGTGGCTTTGATGTGAACAAACAAACAGTACAAAGATTCGCGGCAATACGCCACTTTCATCAAAGCTTCGCTCCATAATTTAACATCCTTGCACCTTAAATGTTTTAGAAGTTATGGTAAACTACTGTCAACAGAAATATTAGATTTTTTGTGCGTGCAAAGCTGTTAGTCTTTCTATCTTGACTGCAACATTATGTTTATTGGCATTTAAATAAATAAATGAACACAAATAAACCTAATGTTGCAGTTAAGCACAACCAACAACAGTCAACCACGAAATAATGTGACAAAGAAAACTTACCAAACACTACCACTTGCAACATTATCTCACACAGCAGTCAGAAAGCAAGGCCTCAGCACGGTGCTCAAGCTTCTGAAAATCTTGCTGTCGCACAAACAAACTGCAGTGAACCAATCTGTCACACCTCAACCACTTTCTCATTCCTGAGAAAAGGGCTGAGGTTTTTTTTTTTTTTATGCTGATCGGTTGGGAGCCTCGAGATCCTTGCCCCTTGCCCCGGCAAGGATCTCAACGCAAACAAGTGCAAGGAAGAGTTTCAGTCACACCAGATGGGATTTACTAACGTTAAAAGTTTCGTGAAAGCAGCATCAGTTTTTTCAAGAGCTACAAGTTACTGAGATCTGACATGTAAATCCTGTGATGCCTGCTCAACTTCCAGTCAGTTTTAATGTGAAAGCTTGGCTTGTACAATTACCCCTCCATTAAGTTCCCACTTATTACTTTTACAAGACATGTTTTCTTAATCTCACAATAATTTTCCATTATACAACAGCCTTAGAACCAGTTCAATATGTCCAGTGACATCAGCACAGCTCTCCAGACACAAGTGATGCTGTTGTTGTGTTGGGTTTAATGGCACATAAGCATCTAAGGCTATCATGTGCCAAACTCAAGGTGTAGGAAAATTGTTTTCTGCTGAATTTTACAAATGTGAAAACTTATCATTGGTGTATATGGCCTAAAATTTTAGTTCATGTTTGTTAGTAATGCGAAAGTAAAGAAACTTTAAAAATGGCTATTAGTGAAAGCTTTAAAGAGTACCGGGTAAACTTAGCAACCATCCTTGCCCCGGCAAGGATCTCGAGGCTCCCAACCCATCAGCATAAAAAAAAAAAAAAACTCAGTCCTCTTCTCAGGAATGAGAAAGTGAATGAGGTGTGCCACTAAATGTAGGAAGGTGCAGGGTCGGAATTTAGAGTTTTTCAAGGAGACCTGCTTCCATTAAAAAGCTGCTAAAAACATTTTGGATATCAATAAATGCATCTTCACCTAAAATTAATGCTGGGTGAAGGGGAATGTGTTCTTTGTAGAATCGAGTAAAATACTTTTTCCACAGTGGCTCAAGTTCTGTGCATGAGAATAGGATGTGGTGTACTGTAATTTCATCTCCACATTTTTCACAAATAGGTTTGTCTTCTTTTGTGAGTAAGAAGTTGTGGGTAAGGTGTGTGTGTCCAATACGGAGACGGCATAAAATTACTTCTTCTAAATTACTTCTCCTGCATGTACTCTTATATCCGCTTATTCCTCTCTAATCAAGTGGCCCGCTTTCATGTAGACACCGATCTGTCTGATCCCCAGCATTTCACCCGTAGCACTCCTCAAGGTGCTGTTCTCTCTCCTACCCTTTTTATCTCGCTGTGGCACCTCTCGCCTCCCAGCAAGCCGAAATTCCCGACCTGCACCACATCTTTTACGCCAATGACATCACTCTCTGGCATTCGTCTGGCTCTACCAGTCACGTACAGGACACCCTGCAACCTGGCCTAGATCTTATCGACTCTTTCCTCACCACCACCGGTCTCTCTTCTGCTCCGGAGAAATCCGAGCTTTTCCTTCTCAACCACTCTCATACCAGCGCTCGCACAACCATTTTGTCTCTCTCCAACTTCCTGGCTGCCCCATTCCTGTCATCACCGAGTGCAAAGTTCTTGGCTTCCCTTTGCATGCGGCCAAGAACGTGCAAGCCCTCCAACACGCTGTCGCCACCTGCCACTCTGTAACTCACCTCCTGCAGCACGTGGTGACTTGGCACTCGTGTCTCCACGAGGCCCATGCGTGCCGCGTCGCCCACGCGCTCGCCCTCAACAAGGTCGGGTACTTTGTACCATATGTTTCCTTCACTCAGACTCAACTTAACGTTCTTGAAACTGCCCTTGTGGGCCTCTACAAGGCAGCTCTCAACCTCCCTATCACTACCTATACCACTAAGCTCTTTGCCACAGGCCTCTTCCATCCTCTATACAGTCAACGACCGATTTTTCGGACTCTCTTGGGACCGTGAAAACGACCGAAAAATCAGGCAGTCCGGAAAATCAAATTTCACCGAAAAAATCACGACTTATTATCAATATGCCGGAGGAAGGGTCAGTTGTATTGCACACATTCTAAAGCTCCTCGTGACTAAATTTTGCCACGCGACATGTGCATAGACAACGAGCGGCAGCTGCTCTCACGAGCTCGGCCACTGGCTGTGCTGCCCTCGGCATGTCACCGATGAACGCATGGGTTGGACAAAGTCTAAACGGGAAAGCGAACACGCCGCTGCGGGAACTGCACTGCGCCCGCAGTACGATGGGCCCAGAACGAGAATGCGATGATGGCGAAACAATAGGAGCCAAGAAACAGCCGAAGCAAGCACTCCCATCAGCGTTGGCGTTCGCCGTTAAGCCTAGCAACTAGAGACAAAATCGGCATTGTATTCGGCGATATCACTCTGCGGTGGCTTGCGTATAATGGGGGGCGTCTTGCCAATCATCAAAACGCCAGTTGTTTACGGTTTTGCGATAGAAAAGTCGGGCTTTCGTGCGTTTTGCCTAGAGTACACTGACCACGCTTTGAAATGCACATCTATTTCCTCCCGCGCTCGCCGTCTCGGTGAAGCCATATGCCTCTCACACGCTTTGCTACTGCCTCTTTCCCTATTCAGGATGAAAGACTCGGCACAGATGAGTTCCGCGAACTCTGACTACTGTTCAAGTTCGTGCGGCGGAACACATTCAAGAACAGCACGAATTCGAAGCCATGCGGGCGCAATAAGCCGACTCGCGCAGAATTTCAGCATCGCAAGTTAAGAGGCTCCTTTTAAAGCTTGAATTTTGTTTTCTTTGATCAAGTTTTCAATCTCTCCTGCAGTTTGAATTAAGAGGTCCCACTGTACGCATTATATGGCGGCTTGGGTACTGGCGGCGAGTGCAAACGAGGTCCGTAAAATCAAGCAGTCAGTGGCGGTGCGTCCGAAATTTTAGGCGCTCTTATACATTGGCTCTATGGGCCATGTAGCGGTGCCACGAAAAAGTCAGAATAATGAAGCATGTCTGAAAAATCAGGCGTCCGAATTTTCGGTCGTCGACTGTATTCTCTTCTCATTCTCCACCATGACTCTCAGCTTTTCCCGGCTTTCCCTTACCCATCAGGATCAGTGGTTATTGGCCTCAGGCGGGTATCTCTCCCATTCCCATCTCCACCTTTACCTCTTTTATTCCTACCCCGGCTCCCAATCTTCGTATCTTCATCCTCCTGACCAACATGTGCCCCATCCTACACGCCAGTGGCGGCTAGCGTAGCACCATTCCGCTCTCTTTGATACCCAGGGTGTGGCCTATACAGATGCCTCTTTCGTGGCTCCTCGAGGCTCCTGTGGCTACGCCCTATACCATCCCCACCTCCCTGCACCTCAAACCCACACTAGCGGGCCATACCTGCACCCTCCGGATGCACTGTCCCTCGAGGTCCTAGCCATTGCACATGGCCTCCAGTCATTTCCCCTCCTTCCGTCTCTCACAGAGTGCACACTGCATTCAGACTCTTACACCACTATTCGCCACATACAGAACTGCACCTTGCCCTTTTCACTGCAGCAGGAGGTCGAATGAGTGGTGTCCACACTACAGCCTTCCATCGTTTTCCTCCGCTGGGTCCCTCGGCACTCAGGGATTGATGGCAATGAGCTGGCCCATCAGCTCGCCCACAACTCTGCACTGGGCGCCATTGATCCCCTGGCCCAAGACCCCGGAGGACGGTGGAAGACTCACCCTGCGCTGCACCATAAAGGAGGTCTATCTCGAGCTGCGCCTCGACAGAAGACTTTACCCTCCCCCTCATCCATCGCTCACTGTGCCAGAGGCTCGCCTTCTTCGGCACATCCAAATGAATGCTGTCGTCACCCCCTCCCACCTCTTTCTCTATCGCTACCGAACAGACCCTTCTTGTTCCAACTGGGCCGCTATCTATGCAGACCTGGCCCATTGCCTTTTCTACTGACCGGCTGCTCAGCAGTCGGGTTCCTATCCCCTCCCTTCTCTATCCATCACCACCTGGCTCGACTGGCTTGCCGCTGAAGGGGAAGAAGAACAGCAACGTCCGGTCGCCCAGGCGGTCGACATGCTCGGCCTGTAAACTATGGCCGAATAAAGGTCTACTACTACTACTACTATTTGCAGCTGGCTGAGCAGTCCAAAATTTGCGATCTTATGACGGCAAGCAAATAATCAGAACCTTTTACAATGACCTCATTATGAAAACATCATGCAATAACATATCTTCTAATTTTTTAAAGCAATGCATTCAAAACTGTTTATAGCAATGCTGTCATAGCACACTGTTGTTTACAACAATTAAATCTGGTCACTGAATGTCAGCCTTGAAAGAAACAAAAACAAGGCACTACAACCGTGCCAGCCAAACCATGCCTACAGAGCAAAAGTGCGTGCGTGTGGAGCCGACCAACGGACCGAACCGGCACAGTGACGCTGAGAAAGCGAAATAACCCGTGACATGCAGTCGAAGACACCGGGCACACCGAGGATCCTTGCCTGTCGCGGCGACACAGTGAGGAGAAATGATTGTTTCCCCTATCAACAAGGCAGAGAAGTAAGGAGCCTTGGTGGAGCAGTCCATTATTAACAGTTCCGAGGGGTGAGCTGCTCGCAGAAAACAAGCCAGCGTGCCTTTTTTTTCGTTTTCTTTTTTGCATTTTGCACGACTGCTGGCAGTGAGGGAGGTGAGAGCACGTGCGCTGTCCCATCTCCCCCTGTTCTTCGGTAACTTTGTGGATAGCACTTGCCCTGAGGGCAGGTGTTACTTAGTCAGGCGATATGCCGGGTTGCTGTTGCTGCACCAGCCATGCGCGCCATCGTACTCTCAGTCAGTGCAGTGCATGCGTGTGCCAGCGTGGTTTTTCTTGTTTACAGTCACCGTTACCTCGGTTCTGCAAGCTCCATGGATTTTCCGTCAGGAATTTCTTCTGGAAAGCAGGTGTGATGCCAGTGACGCGGAGGCATGCGTAGCTCCCGCTGGTGCAGTGATGACGGTGCTTTGGTCATCGGTGAATGGTGATGATTGCAGTGTGTTGAGTCAAAGAATTCTTTCACGCTAACATGCAGTCATGACAAATGAAGACCTCACCGACGAGGCGATCATAGCAGCTGTCACTGGCACGGACAACAACGAACAGGAACCTATGCAAGTCGTGGTGTATAGTAAAACTCTACTAATTCGACCCTACATTAATTCGGAAATCTGAATAATTCGAACTGTTCGCACTGTCTTGGCCAATGCCCATGTATGTCTATGGCATACTACGCTCGCTAATTTGGACGCTACGGGTCTCACACTGGTTAATTCAAACAGTTTCCCGAAGGAAGGCTGCGTCCTGGTATTGTGACTGGTGTGGCAAGCAATCGTCCAAATAGCCGGCACAAACCTGAATTCTATGCTGAAAAGTTATCGGTGTACCTCAATGTGCGTGCAACTGTAGGCACCATGACAAATGTACGGGCATGTCTCTAAGTCAGTCAGACTGCGTAGTTTCGGTTTCGCTTTTCAGAGCTTCGAGCAAGTCCCTATCACCCAGCTAACTGAGCCCAGCTGCGGCCCGTTTCAGGCACCGAATGGCGTAAGCACTTTCATCCACGTGGCTCTTTCTCTTCGGTTCTTCCAGTGCATCGAAACTACGCACTCGTCACATGCTGTTCGCTGTTTGTGCAGTGAGAGAGGCCTCCTAACATGCGACGCTGCCACTTGTGAGGGGTGTGACGCAGTAGAGGTGGAGTTCCGGCAGTACTATGTTACGTCGCACCGTGAAGGTTGCCGGGGAGGCCCTTACCGTAAACTTTTCAGCAGTTCTGCTTGGACACTCCCAACAGTATGCATGCAATAAAGTATTTATGAAAATGTGAAAAATAATCATAGTCACGCCGTTCTCATCTCAAAAGCAAGGAACCATTGTCCAGTCTTTCACCAGATAAATATACCATGATGCAAGCAGTTCTTGTTATCTTTTTGGGATGATTCGATAATTTGCACAATTTTTCCGGCCCCGAGAAGTTTGAATTAACGAGCTTTTACAGGCATTAGAACGATCAAGCCTCTGCAGGACTTTCCTATCATTAAATGATATAAAGTTTGTCATATTTTCTTTTTATCGGCACAGCCCTGCTATAACAACTGTCAGTTAGAACAATGGCATTTCCATGGCACTTCAGTGGGTTTGACTGTATGCAAAATTGGTCTTTCTCTACTTAACATTCACAGATCCGTGGCAGTCCTCATACCACTCCTGGCGCAGTGGTGCAGTGGTTAAGGGGGGAAGAGGGTCTTATACCCCTGTCACAATGGCATTTCGAAGGCCCTCGAACCGATAGCCTATCGACTCAAAGGTGATCAAGCGCTGCTACACGGGCAGTTTCAATGGCCATCGAGTCAACGGAGCAGCGCAGAACTCCATCGAGATTTCGAGGGCCTTCGAGCGCTGCCCAAGGTTCCTAGCGTTGCTTCGAGCGGCGCCAAGCGCACTTTCGTACACGACACATTCAAGGTACAAAAGCATGAACAAACATTATTCGCCTAGAATTTAATGCAAGCAGCCTGTACAATAATTTTAAAATTGTACCAGACTGGTTTTAAGTGCATTAAGCGCATTAATTTTGCGTTGCGGTCTTCGCGTTGCTTGCGTACTTAGCGTTGACAACATGGCGGCGCCCTGCCCGCCCGCTTCACAGCGATAACAGCTTCGTCACTAATCCCTAAAAGCAATATCGTGTTCTAAGCTGTTGTACTCGCCTTCGATTTGCCCATTCTTACCCTTGCATCAAGTTTCAAGAGACAAATAGCTCTTGTTTTTCAGATATCATAGCGATTTCCCAGGCCTTAAGCCTGAAGAAGCAGCGCTCCGACGCAGTCGGACTGGGTTGGTTTTGGCTCATATTGTATTAGAGTGGCTACAGCAGTGTCTGCATCTGTCCGTCGCGCACATGCAATTGAAAGAGTTTTAGACGACATGCGTGTATGCGTGTATTTCAGCATTTAGTATATATTTATCAAATGTTTTTGTTATTTTTGCAAAATCCAAAGTAGCGATTGTGGCGGCACACAAGCTTGGCGTAAGAGACGATAACCATTTCAATGGCCATTGAGATTTGCCGTGTAGCAGTGACACAACTCCTTCGAGTTCGATGGCGATTGAGAATTTGGAAGACCCTCGACTCGATGGCTATTGAAACTCGCCGTGTGACAGGGGTATTAGAGAAAAATTTTTTAATACAGTAGCCGACGGGTAATTCGGACTCCAATAATTCGGACTTGTAGGATATTTTGGACCTTGATGAGGCACCGTCAGTCACCCCATAGAAGCACATACATATTCGCGACGGATATTTCGAACTTCAATAGTCCGAAAGTTCGATTTTGCAGACTAATTTCAGTCGCCTGTGGGCCAGAATCGGCCATCTTATCGGCTTTTCGCCGGCGCAAAAGGCGCCATCTTGGATTGAGGTGTATTTACACTGCAGTTGGATTGGCTTGACATACTTTCGGTACCTCATTGTTGCCAGTAGAGGTCCCTGCGCTCTCTGACACTTCGAGATGGCAGCCGGACTGTCATTGCTGTCAACTTGTTTTTGTCACCGACGTTGTCGCGGGCAGTTGTCGCTTGTCTCATACCGCCCATACATTGAAAATTGGTTGTTGGGGGAAGGAAGTTGTGCAGGAGCTATCTCACATCTCGGCGGGAAGGGATAAAGGAGGGACTGAGAGAAGAAAGAAAGGAAGAAAGAGGTGCCGTAGCGGAGGGCTCCAGAATAATTTTGACCACCTGGGGATCTTTAACGTGCACTGACATTGCATAGCACAGGGGCGCCTTTGCATTTCGCCTCCATCGAAACGTGGCCACCGTGGTCGGGTTCGAACTCGGGAACTCCGGATCAGTAGCCGAGCGCCCTAACCACTGAGCCACCGCAGCGGGTTTCATATGTTCACCATTCGCCGTTTCGTCACTTGGGTTTCTCTGACCGCGTCAACCGAGTGGCGCCGAGCCTCCACAAAGTTACATCCATTCGCCGTTTTGCGATTGCGTCTGGCGGTTCTGGCGCTTTGAATGAAAAGTTCCTTTTCTTTGCATGTGTTTGATGAGCGGTGTGGTGCACACTCAGGTTGTGGACAACATGGCCCCGCCGGGTCTTTCAAAGAAACGTGGGAAGTATTTTAACTAAATGCGATGACCTTGCTGTCTAGTGTGTACAGTGAATGCACAACTTTGGTGGAAATCGTCGCCAACAAGAGAAATTTTCTGCAAGGTAAAATCAGTGACATTTTTAAGCCGATTTCATCTCAATAAACTGATTTTTTTGTACTTCACGGATTTTTCAGACTGTTCGATTATTCGGACCATCTTTCGGGTCCCTTAGAGTCCGAAAAATCGGTCGGCGACTGTATTGAACTTAACAGAATGAAAACTTCAGCTATTATGTATTTTAGCGTGCTGATTTCAAATATGGTGTCCATTTTCGTGCATATTATGCCGTTTGTTATTAATTCAAGAATTTCGGTAGTAAAACTATTCTGACAACTTTTTGAAAAAATTGGCTACTCATATTCAAATAATTTTTATCCCAGTGGATTTTACTATTATCATTGCTTGCAATAAGGGTACTTTCGTTGATCTAGCCCTTCTGCAACCAAAGTTACAGTGTTTTGAAGTTCACATAAAAGTGGCGAGGAAAAAGGTGATCTTTTTTTTATGCTGTGTAATATTTTCACATTAAGTGCTGTTAATAGTTTTATTGCAAGCTCCAATCATTCAGCTTTCAAATAAAACAAGAATGGTGAAAATCGCGCGAATCAAAGCCAGGAAAAGCTTGTCAGCAGTGTGTACGGTGGTGCAGAAAATGAAACCGAGAAAAACGCAAAAAACAAAATGAAACATTTTGAAGCTGTGTAGGCACACTACAGTGCTTAATTTTCCAAAACAAACAGCTTAGAAGGCCAATAGTGAATAGACTGAATCACATTTTTGCCGTTGCCACCGCTTAGCAAGCTGCAAACATTATTTTGAGGGTGCACACTGTATTGTGAAGCAGTCTGTCGATCACCACCAAATCTACGACCACATCGGTAGCTCCACAGGCAATGGTGGGTTGGTATCTACATGCTCGTTCGCTAGCGTCCACATCTTGCGCTAGGTTGCAGAAATTGTTGCCAAACTGGCAATTTTATCATCGGCGTGCTTCGCAATCCTCGTGATCAGCGCTGGGCAGAAATGTGTCTACTCTGACCCACTGCTGCCAATCTCGCCTGAGCCCGCGATTTGCTCCGTGTCGAAGGCAGACGCCGAAGCTGGTAAAGAAGTGCTTATCACGACCGCCGAATTCCACTCCTGTGCCTCGTTATTCCCTCTTCCGATCACTGCTTGTGAAGTAAAACCATCATCCTGCTCTTCGTCATCTGCTGCAGCCGCGATGTGCACCGCGCTCGGAAGGTCACGTCATCCGCCGGTCCACACTCCGGCGCTCAGGCACTCCGCTGCTGCTGGTTGACATCACTGCCGACGAACTTGTGCCTTCCGCTTGCTTTCTGCGGCCTTTTTTACGTTTTTTCCCAAACTTATGCGAGCTGCGAACTTCCGATATGATTTCACGCCACAGTGGTCTTTTTCAAAATGGCATCGCAGGACGAGCGCAGAGCGTTAAAAAAACTGGCGCCGGACAATGAGGCGCTTGAATTTTGCCATATGGTGTCAAACAGCCAATAGCATTGCCACATTTTACATTTTGTTTTCTGTCTTTTTCTCGGCGACCAATCATAGTAGACCTTTCGTTCTGGTGGGAAAGAAAGCTGAGGCATCGCTCTTTCAAACGAGATCAAAGTCACCTAGCTGCGCTGGCTACTTTTGACATGACACGCGACGCAAAACGGGCATTTTCTAACCGATTTTCGCGAGCTCTCTTGTCAAAATTGCATCTTTGCCTGTCGATTTCTCGTAAACTACGCGGTATTCAGCCATGAAACTTGAAATTAAGATGGAAAATGATGAGACATATCCAACTATGACCAAATTGAAAAGTCGACTTTTTCGCGATTTTTTGGTCCCAAAGACCCGCGTCCCCTCTTAAGTGGTGCACCACTGCCGGCCACTGGTGAAATTTGTGTGCTCCAGGTTGCTCTCGGACAGACAAGCGTTAGACTTTGTTAGGCTCTGAACCTCCGAATTAATGCTTTAGCATTAAAATCAAGTCTCAGTTGCAACAGTTGAAATGTTAAAAAAGTCTTAAAATGTTACAAAAGTATCGTAAGGCTGACATGAAAAATTCTTGCTGCAACTCAGCAAAGCAAGGAGCAAGTAAGTGCTTGACACAGTCAGTCATTTTTCTCCATGGAAGAATGAACACATCAAACCCATGCACCGAAAATAACAGGATGGATTGTGCGCCATGTGTGCCACAAGTTTACCTTGCCAATGTGTGACAAAACAGAAACGTCCACCAAATAACGAAGTTAACATTAGTATTACAGCCAAACCTCGTTAATTCAGAAACTGATAATTCAGCCTCCCAGCTCCCTCCCGTCAAAATGTACACAAGTCAATGGTACTGCACACTCATTATTTCAGAGTGGAATCGCGCGCCCACCATTTAATTCGAGCTGAAGACATGCCATCCAAAAACCAGTGCCGGGCAGGAAACTACCCTCCATTCCGAAATCGAAAACGTACGAGGGGCAGTGCTGCTACAATAAAGCCTAATTTATTCGGCCCCCGTAAATTCAGAAATTTGGGCTGCCGCCAGAGTCTCGCCAAATGCCCATGCAGGTATATGGCATCAAAAGCTTGTTTATTTGGACGCCGCGGGGCTCACATCGGTCATTTTGGACGGGCCCCCGAAGGGGCACTGCGTTGAGATATGATGTGCTTGACGGGAGATCGTCCAGATATTAGTCCACAGGCCTGAACTGCATATTACATTTTCTCCCGTCCCGCGCCCCTCTGATGTGTGCCAAAGACAGGCGTGTTGACGGTCGGCAGGTTCCCATCGATAGGCCGAGAGAGAGTCTGGCCACATAGTTTCGGTTTCGGAGCTTTGTCGCCAGTTGTCCTCAGCCCGTGGCAATGGTGGATATCGGCTGCACATGTTAGCGAGCCAGCCAAGCCGCACAATGTTTGGGACGACGACTGCCTTGTCCGTGCTCTTTTTTTTTGTATGTTTTTCAAAGACACCTTGCCGCTCCAGTGCCAATGCACGCTTCCCTCTACGTGGTATTTCCATTCTTCCAGGGCGCCGAAACTCTGCACCTGTCACGTGCTGTTAGCCGTTTGTGTGGTAAACCCTCCACACATGCGACGCCACATGTGAAGAAGCTCCAGCGCTACCTTTTTGGACACTGAAAGAAGCCGCGGAGAACCTTACCATTGTGGAGCAGTTCTGTTTCCGCTACTCCCAATAGCGTGCTCGAATTATTATTTCATGGAACTGCGAGAAATCACTGTTCTCTCGCAGTTTTCATCTTAAGAGGAAACAACAATTGTCCCGTGCCCGAATAAAAATATTTGATGAAACTGCGAGAGATCACTATTGTCTCGCAGTTTTCATCTGAAAAAGAGGCAACAATTGCCCAAGTTCCTAGAAAACAAATTTCGGATTCACGCTAATGGTTTTGGCAGTTTTGGGGGTGGTTTGATAATTCAACATTCATACAATTCGGACGTTTTTTCCACTCCCTTGAAGTCCGAATTAACAATGCTTTACTGTACTTTATTAGCACCACAGGGGCCACTGACTTCGAGTTATTTGCCATAATCTTTCAGTGTGCAGTCGTACCCGTATTAAATTGCTCTGCATTGGTTTATTTTTACATAGCATATAGGCTGAACAAAACACGTGAGCACAGCTAGCCCCATGATTCCTTTATCTTGTGCTCTCAATGTTATTGGCAAGCAAGAGGCCATTACACCAGAAAAGCTATGTTGGCCCTGTTCGGCTGGTACAAAGTCTACCTTTATGCTGGTCATGATTGTACTGTCAAAAGCAGTTGTCAGGCATACAGCTAACCAAACCCAGGAAGGATAAAAAAGATGCTCAACACCTCACCTTCAATATATGACATCTTCTTCAGGGATTCTTGCTCCAAGATCCTCTGCTGGTACTGAATCTTAGCCACTTGAGCAACCTTTTCAGCATCTGTGACAAAAAGAGGCTTGCTTGAACGTCTCGCCATACATAACCCCCTTCCCTGGCTCTAAAACAAAAAGTAAATAATTTTGCACTTCAAGCAATGAAAAACACTGCCACACTAAAATAATGTATTATAAAGAGCGTTGCTTTCACCATAAAAGGCAAGCGGATTCTCTTACATTAGATAAAATTCCAGCAATTCTGTCGACAAAAACTATACACTGAAGTATCCGTCCACGTGCAGTCAACTATTAATACCTTGAACTTGAAAGGAATAAAAAATATGTTTAAGTTATGCAGAGTTCAATTAAGGGGAGTCCTTAAATGTACTACCGTATCTAAGCACATAATTTGCACCCCCGCATAATTTGCACACCCTTAAATTATGACCCGGGTTTACAAAAAAAAAAAACATTTTTTACTCGCATATTTTACGCACCGCGCTGCACTAGACCACCATCATGCACGTGGGCTCTACACTATGGCTCTACCCAGTAGCATTCGGCTATTCCGCGTGTTTGTACGGGACGCTTTTTTAATCTTTTGTGCACTGGGCGTTCATCGTGGTGTCAGAGGCCGCTGTTACAATCGCGGCGGCACCAGCGGCACCGCCACTCGGAACGGCCAGCAGCGCTTCCGGGGAGGATCGGCAGCTGATAGAAGAGCCAACACCGCTGTTTGGCTGATGCATGTGACCCGACTGCCGGCTACGCTTTTCTTGGTGGCTCTGACGGCTTGTGTTTGGTTGTTCGGTCATGTCTTGCGATGGGATATCACAACTATACGGCAAGTTTCAAACTGCTTGTCAGCACCTTATCACGGTGCGTAGCGGCAAAGCCAGCGAGAATAACCGCATGCGCACAAGTTTGCCTATAGACGACAATCGTTGTGTCGGCAAACTTGTGCGCACGTGGCTATTCTCGCTGGCTTCGCAGCTCCGCGCCGTGATAAGGCGCCGACAAGCAGTTTGGTCGACGCTCAAGCAGTAAAGAATTGTGTGGTGTGATTACTGATTTATTGATTCGCGCTTGCTATCCCGGAGGAAGTTGCGAAAGGAAACTTACGGAATCCGAAACTACCGAACAATTGGCTGGGCCACAAGCGATGACGCTGTTTTAGCGTCTTATTCAGCTTCATGCATGCACCTTCATGCCATCCCGCAAGGGGGGGAGGCTTTTGATTTAGAGTGAACTTTTTTTTCGGGAGGCGGCCAGCGTGGGGTGTGGGTGCTGACATACACGCAGCAACATATACTATACCTATATTGCGCGTTATGACTTTGTGGAGTTTGTTAAGTCAAGCTCGCAAAATACCCGCATAATTTGCGCACCCCCTTCTTCGAGCCCTAATTCCTGAATAAAAAGTGCACAAATTATGCGCGTAAATACGGTAGATGTTGCCAAGGCCAAAGCATCGGTTAAAATAAACCAAATGAGTTCAAATAAAAGAGATTCACTGCAATGTATATGATGGAAACAATCCAGCACACTCAACTCAAAGGACAGGCAAGAGAAACACAGACAAGCAGTGACATACCTGTCCTCTTTGTTTTTGGTAAACTGCTAGTTGAGGAGAGAGAATAAGCGAACTCTACTTTACAGAGATCAGTTCACCACATTTCACACTGATCCCTGATCCTTTTCACTGGCAACATCTCTTAGTCATACAATGCCAAATATTGTCCGATGGGATCATTCAACTCTGCTCTCTGTCAAGACCCGCCGGAAGCCAACCTCATAGTTCAAGCAAGTTACTAACAATATTTTACTAAGCAGACCTGTATGCAAATTCAAATGGTAAACCTTTAACTCGCACACCCAGAACTGAGGCAAAATGTTGGCAGTTACACAATCGAACCATTCCTGTGCCAAAGTTTTTTCATATGTTTTTTTCTCTTGGTCAAAGAACCCACACTAAGCTGTGGTTTACAGAACATCAAGAATACAACTCAATGCTTACATACCACCAAGCCCACAGATACAGGAACTGACACTACAAAAAATTATAACACATGAACACTGCACAATTTTGGGCATGTTATGAGCAGGACATAAAATCAGAGGCAAAATGATGACAAACTGAACTGACATCCAAGCACAAAACTTTGAACTTGCCAAGCCGCAAGGTACTCAAAATAAGACAGCCAAAGTGTAATAGTATTTACATGCTGTCATATGACAATGCTCACTTGAACACTGTAGCTTAAGCACACCCAGACATTAGGCTTTTCACAAGAAGCTTCTTTCATGAAGTTGTCAACCATCCACAAACATCAATATCCTTGTCTTAACATAAGGAAAATTTTTTGTAATATATTTTTATTAATGAAAAAAACCTGTTGTGGCAGGATAGCTGTAATTACTCTCAGAAAATGATGATAATTTACTGCGCTATGAACAGTAGCTCAAACACAACAGCAAAGAGAGCAGTAGCTAACACACAGAGTGAAGTGACACGTTGCATGAGAAAAGCCAAATACAGCTAACAGGCAAGTGCATTTGTATTAAAATCTAATGCTCAAAACTCTACATGGTAACAGGAAATGCCGAAGCACTACTTAGAGCTCCTAAAGCCAAATAGTGCAAGTAGTGCACCAACCAAATCAAAAGCTACAGGAACAAGAAATACGCACCCAAGCTCATGTTCTACACTGCCTTCTCATGAGACACGGAAGTTTATACTGCAATAGCCCTAAATAGCAACGTCTTCCCTATCCATTAACACCAAAGGCTCAAGGCTTTGGTTCCAACCCTCAAGGCCTGCATTGCCTTGATTCAAGTGCAGTAAAACCACAACAAAACTTCTTGACTCACCAATAATGGCCTTTTTCCTGTCAGTTTCAGCATCTTTTTCCACAACCTTTTGCTTCTGCTCAGCTATGAGCAACTTCGTCTTTTCTGCTTCCCTATGACAACGACAAAATGCAAAGACCTTCATATGACATGACACTCACTAGTAGCAAATGAATTTATATCAATACTAGAAAATCTTTCAGAAGCAAATGACGCATCAAACTATAGGAGCTGGCAAGCAGGATTGGCAATACACAAATTCAAGACGAAACAGCACAGCAAAAGATATCATTTTTTATGAGGCCTCCACAAATGTTCACATTTCAAGCTTAGATTGAATGCTCAATGAGTACACTTTAACACATAAGCCAATATATTTCAAGCGGTTACTTGCCACTAGCGCAGCCTCAATATTTACAGACGCTATATGCCGTTTATTTTCCTTTGAAGTGCTGCCATATTCATATCTGATTGATCGCTATCCGCTACACGAGCTGTGGCGTTCTATGTCAGCTATTAACATTCAGGTGAGCTAGTTGATGCACTGTACTTGACTGAAAAAAAGTGGTGAGTGACAAGGACACAGAAGGACACATACGACACGTGCAAACGCTACTTCCAACAATACATTAGAAATTACCTAGTTGAACCAGCATATCTAAAAAAAAGTGTCAGTCAAAAAATTGTGCTTCTTACAATGGTCAAGTATGCCATCAGTTTACAAATAAGTATACTTAAAGACATGACTTTCTTTTTCAGAAATATCAGACAGGGTGCACTAACACAGCAGGGGTCAGCAACTTCGATAAAGAAGGCTTTAACCAGCTCTCAGTTTATTACTGTTTGCTAGGAATAACACGCTACACAACTAGCCCACTATGCTGGCTTGCTTTCATTACTATGCCTTTTCAGGAACTTGGCTGCCTGCAGCTGCAACATGCAGCCACATCACATACAATGCTTTGCCATGTTGCCTGCTAGTGTTGTTAATGACAAACAATGTGACCCTGAACCTATTTTTTACGCCCATTTCTCGCAAGACACAGAACATGTTATTTTTTATTTCAGCAGTCCAGCCACTGATACCTAGACAGCCATGCTGCACACCAATGTCTTTGAATGAAGTATGTATACAAAAATATTCAGAGGGAAGATGACAACAGTGAAATGTCATGGACACTGCCACTTTTTTTTTCCAGCCATACTTATTTGCTACGTAGACCAGATTATGAGGGTTAGTTAGCTAGAGCATTCGTAAAAGAGAAATACGCATGCATTTTTTTTTTAGGGGTGTGCGAGTAGTGAAATTTTTGAATACGAATCAAATACGAATGTGAAAAAAAAATGGCTTCGAATACCGAATATCTGGTCAGCACAAAAAATAAAATCAGAAAATATAAACAAGCAAACATTGTTGCTCATATTTTTTCAAAACGGTGTATGGCCTTTGCAACTGAAATAAACGAAACTAGACTGCCTGAGCACCGTATAAAAAAAACATGATGTGCGCAGAAATGTATACTACTTAATTGAATTAACAGCATAACAGTATCCAACCTGTAATGTGGTCATGCAAAATGAAATGAAACATGACAAGACTAGAAACAAAAGTAACATGATGGCTAGTAAAACCTCATTATTAATTCGGAGCTCAGAGAACCGACAGAAATGCCCGAGCTATTCGAAGGCCGATTTATAAAATGCCCATGGCCCCGACAAAGAAAAAAATTTCAAAAATGCGGTATGTAGTCTTATGAGGTGGCTCTATCGTGCAAACACCTGTAATAAGACCGTGACGAGCACCGAGTTTCGGCATGCTGGAAGACATTGCGAACGTAAGCGAGATGGGAACGCACACTGACGTCGGAATGGCAAGTGCTTCTAAAAAGGAAAAAAAAAAAAGACCAGCGACGCGTCAGTCGGCACCTGAAAGCCGCACGGAGCTGAGATTGGACTACTGGCGAATGCGTGGGCCGACATTCAATTGCCATTGACATGGGTGAGCGGCGAAGCTCAGAAACCAAAACTACACGGCCAGGTTATTTTTTTTTTACATAGTGACAGGGGGCCTTTGAACGTTGTCACACCTGCCGTTATGCCCACTTAAGAGGTGCATGGGTCCCAGTGTACCATGCAATAGGATGGATTTTTACAGGATCGCTTGCCATGTTGTGACACCTCGACTAGCCCCTCCGGGAGCCTTGCGCGAAATTCCGCAAGTAGGCTTTCCCACATTGCGTATTTGACCAATACAAGATGGTGGAGGTCACACTCAGAGAGTTATTAAGGTGCCAGAACAAATGCCATGGGTGTGCGCATTAATTATATAACATATTATCGAAGGATAAAAAAATAAACGCGCTTTCGCGTCGCAATTGTTAGAAGTGGATCATACCCCATCTTGTTCACAGAACGTGTGGTATGTGGGAAAGCCCACTTGCAGAATTGCACACGAGGTCAAACCTAGTGGCATCGGAATGCAATCGGTCTATGCGATAAACGGTGGAGAAGAGAGAGATCAGGGCCTTTGTATCATTTTCCTGGAACTTTAAACTCTACATTCAGATAATTTGCCAAGATATTGCTGTTTTGCCACAATCGAATTTACGAAAGTCGGCGCGGTATACGATTGCTGTAGAGTATTCGGGAATTTTCGAATATTCGGAAATTCTCGAATACCAATTTCTCGAATACGAATATGAACCAAATATGAAACATTCGATTTGTATTCGAAATTTCGAATGTTTGCAAACCCCCAATTTTTTTTTTAAATAAATTTACGAACTGTTACCACCTCAAATAACAGCGAACATTTCTGCTGCATACACCAAAAATATGGCCAGTTTTTATTTTTTTTCCTGCAGCCAATGCAAATCTAGATAGCACCATAGCTTTCAAAACAATGAACTGTTTTAAAATGGACACACAAAATTATGGAAAGCTCTGGAGATTTCACAGCTTACCTTTCGAAGCAATCCAAAGATCTCTGGACTTAACACTGCATCATCAACATGAAAGCCGCAAAGAAGACTGCGAGCCTCATTATTTCTAACCTTATGCCAAACACAATATTTCAATTTTAAAAATTCTTCCCTTTTCCAGAAAATGACCCACTGAAACTCAAACTCCTAGGTTAAACTGCAGCACAATATGAAATCATTGTTTTGTGATTTATTCACCTAAATCACCTAAAATGACATCCCAAGTGAAAAAAAAAATTCTGAACAGCCCAGAGCTGCATGGTTTCACAGTCTAAGTGCAACACAACAGAACAGATAAAATACAAAGCAAAACTTCTCCCACTCCTACAACTTATATCTATACTGTCAACATAGCACCAATTCATGTACAACAAAGCACAAGGCAACCAAAACACTGCATTTAACGATCTAGTACATATCTCTGTACATAAAAAAAAGTTCTAAGCCCTCACATGTGCACGTGTACACATGTGCAGCCGCCATACTTCTCGGAAGTTTATAAAGATCAATTCAATGATTCAAGTGTTCAGTACTGGCAACAGTTCAACACCTAACACATTATCTATTTTCTGCAAGAGTGGATGGACTAAATCACAAGTTTACTCACTTACACCTGAAATCATAATCGAACTATAAGCTTCAAAATTAATGAGATCGCATATATGTGATGTTAATTAAGCCTCAGTAAGCTTAAACCAAAGCAAACGATCTCTGACAAGAGGTTGGATAATACAACAACCTTCCATTTAGTTTCATTTTTTGTCATCATTTACTGCACTAAATGTGCAGTCTAGATAATAGCTGCAGTGTTTGTAACATAAAACAACAGAAAAAGAGGTGTCTCATTACAAGGACTCTTTCCTGCTCAGTACATACAAAGATTTGCATTGTAAACCCCAAAACAGTATCAGCTCTGGTAAGCCTTGAGAGTGCATCAGTTCATGTGGCTTGCATAGCAGATCATGACTCATAAGTATGTGTAACTTGCCTTACGCATGAGTTCAAATGAGACGGAGAAGGGACATTAGCCAAATGGAAGAATAAAGTTAGGTCATCTGAAGGAGCTCGATACAGGATGAATGCTGAGAAGTCTCTTCAAGCAAGACTGAGGCAGTTGAAATTTTTGGCCAGGAAGAGCAGAAACTACACGGTTTAGTCTTAATCTATACATAAACTGAACTCATCAAATAAATGTAATTCACCTTCCACACGATAATGTACATGCTTATTAAAATGGGCGTACAGTGAGCACTTTCCTAGCATAAGTAGGGGTCACCTTAGAGCAGAACTGTAGCACGTTGAAGATTTCAATTATTTTGAGCTGAGTAATACTTTACGCTGAAAATAAGCTGCTGTCAAAGTTGCATGCATTCGGGAAGCAGTAAATCCCCTGTAATTCAGACTCAACCCAAAGCAAAAAAACAGTTAAGTCTTAATATATATCGCCAGCTGAACAAACCATTTCTTGTAACACCAATACAGCAAAAGTCTAAAGCATACAATCTGAAATAGATTGTGAAGCTTAAAATTGCCCACGGCAATGCAAAACAAATAAAAATGCTAGCACAGGCGCTTTGCTAAATGCCAGACAGTAGTCTCTCTAAGGAAGAAGCTACACTGAACACAACTGCTAAATAATACGCTACAACCAGCCCCTGCATATAACTCACATCATCTCGTAGTTACGTCGGATAGTTTCAGGGATTTTTGGCTTTGTCACTCGCACTGCTTGCACAAACAGGCCGGGTGCCATCACATTCAGGTCCCTTTGCAAGGCAGTCTTCAGGTTCTCGTCAATTTGGTCTGAAATAAAAGCAGAAAAGTTATGTAAAGAAAGAATGTGCATAATCAGAAAAAAAGTCATGAAAAGAGCATAAGAAAATTCCGGTTCCTTGAACTTCCATTGCAAAAATGTAAATTTAAATCTCATGCTTTGATCTGTTTCAATATAATAATAAAACTATTTGAGACTGATTAAGTGCATAGAACAAAATAAATTAGCAAAACATTAGTCAAGGCATCAAAGGCCCACTGGACTGAAATTTCATGCAACATGCAAAGACCACTCAAGCCATCACAGCTACTGGAAATGCTTAGTGTGAGTTACTATGCTCAAAGTACAAGCGAGTGTGTCAGAAATTACCCACAAAATCTGTCGCTTTAGATACCAACGCTGAAAACAATGGTAGTCATTACTGGCCACTGGAAGTGACAAAGGAATTGGAAACTGTTCGCCCTGGTCAGGGACATCCGCACCAATAGATTGCAAACCATAACACCAAGCAAAACATTATTGTATATAAGGCATTTAAATGCACCTAACCAAAGTTACCATACGTGTTCTTGCAGATGTTTGAGTCTTTATCACATTTTACATATATTATGACCCTGTCTACATATATATTACATATATTATGACTCTAATTCTAATGACAGTACCAGAAAATGAAGTGCTGCATTCTACAAAGTGTGCTCCACATTTGTAGCTTGTAGCTATTGTTGTATAGGGATAATCTCACATGCGTGAAATCCAAGGACTCTGTTCTTTATCTGTTGATGCACATCTTGCTGAAGCATCAGTCATTCAGAATAATGCTCTTCCTTCAGGTGGTCAAAGCTAAATGTAGTAAGCTTGTAACTTCGCATGACCAAATCAAAACTGTCACTAGTGCACTTTCAGTACCGGTGATTTTACCCATGTGTTAGTGCAATATGCTTCTGCACTGATTGATCCGTAGTTTTGTTCACCGAAGTGAATGACACCAGTTTGGTACATTATGAGTGCCAGTCTGAGCCATTGACAGGTGCCTCAGTGTCATGCTTGATTATCAAATTTGTATGAATTTGGGCACTAAACACTACATGCCAAGGGACTCGGCATGAAAACTAGCTCTCAAGGAAAACAAAGTGGACGGCCGTAAAAAGGAAAATGAAAGTTGAGACCTTTAACTGAAGGAAAAGTAATAACAAAAGCATAAAAAAGCAGGCTAAGGTGGCATCTGTAACAAAAAAGAAATGATAATAAACAGCGAAAATAAAAATAATTCAGCTTTGCTTCGCTGCCACACCTCCAGTATTTTTTTTGTTGATTTTTTACCACGAAACACCTTTGGCAATGACACAATAAACTGGTTTAACAATAGTGTGTCAATGCCATCAGTGTTATTATGAGCTCCTGCACTTAATTTCCAGTGGTATAATGAAGCATTTGACACATGTTTTGCCCTAGAGCCCTTCTGCATTGCACAGACGTCTAACAGACATTCAGGACATTGGTCACAATGTTACAAGACAGAAGCTCAAAGAATATTGCGCAGAGTGTTGAAACTTTACTTTGCTTGATGGCTGCCCATCCTGCTGTATCAGCTCGCACAATTTTTTGTGTACATAGTGAAAATGAGGGAACGATCCAACCAGTAGCCCCATAAACAGCACTAAAGAAAGACCTACAAGACATTAGTAAACATAACATATGCAAAATGCAAACATGCTTCATTAGTGCATCAATATAACTTGTTTGCACCTGCCATCTCAGCTTCTTGCCATCTGAGAATATAGATGCCATTTGTATATTAGCACACAATGCTCCATGCAGGAACAATGATGACAGTGACAAAAAACAAACCAGATGCTTTCAAATATATGACTTCCAAGCAAGGTGGCCCACAGTGAAAGTCTAAGAGAGGGCTTGCAATGAGCAAAGGTGGTTCGCAATCTGACGTCCCGTATGCCTTGCCGGGCAAGTGTGTGGCCCACCACTAAGATCTTAAGTCATCTCCTATGGTGCATTTCAGAAGCCTCAAAATAAAAAAAAAACTATGTTTCACGGCTGTGCCACTCAGCCACAATTACTACTTCCTTTACACATCCTGCGTAACTGCAACGAAATTAGCCCGAGCAAAGTTTTTTGTCAAGTAGGCTTTTAAATGCTTATCTTTTTTCAACACTAAGGTTGAAATTTTTGAATGACACCCGCCACAGCGTACAAAGCCTTCGAATGCTGGAGAGAATTTTGCAGGTTCAATCTTTTTAGATGATGGCAAAATGCAAAAAATGCCTGTGTATTCGAATTTTTTTGTACACTAATGAACACCAGGTGGTTACACTTAATCTGCACCCCTCCACTACACAGTGCTTCAGAAAAAATTAGATGAAAATTGGTTTTTGGGGAAAGGAAATGGCGCAGCATCTGTCTCACAGATCGGTGGACATCTGAACCACTGAACAGTGATGCGCGCACCATAAGGGAAGGGATAAAGAAGGGAGTGAAAGAAGAAAGGAAGAAAGAGGTGCTGTAGTGGAGGGCTCCCGAATAATTTTGACCACCTGGAGATCTTTAACGTGCACTGACATTGCACAGCACACGGGCGCCTAGTGTTTTGCCTGCATCGAAACACAGGCGCCGCGGTCGGGTTTGAAAGTGCGTCAGAGCCCAGAGCATTGTTTTGGGATGTAAGAAGCTGTCCACTCATTAACTCTCTCAACACAGACCCCAGTTAGCTACAGTCAGTGTTCATTCCCAAGTTGACAATGTACACTAGCCCTGCAATGGACAGTTCTTATCTGAACCGCCACAATTCCAGGATGGTGACCTTGGGCTACGAGTAAAACATGAGACACCTAGAAAAGGCTACAATTGAAATGCATATAAAATGGCAAAAATCTAGCAATTTCTCACTATTTAATAAACAGCAGAAGGCCCCTCTCTCTACTTCATACTAATTTGACAAATTTTTCCAAGTGAATGATGCCTACAGCTAACAGGCAAACAACTTACCAAATAGGTTTATGTAAACCTCCTGGAGATTGTGAACACTGCAGAACTGATTTAGTTCATGGTGCACCTTGTTGAAGATTAGAGTCTTGTCGTAGTCAGCAGTGTAGTTCTTTACCATATCATAAACTGAAAGAGAGGTTTCTGGTGACGAAGAAGCTTTTAGGTCATCATGAAGCCTCATGGAGTTCATTTCTCGCACTGCAATAGTTTCAACTATACAGCAATTTCAATGAAATGCACCACAATACACTCTGCAAACATTGCACTTATCCTTTCCTGATAATGCAGACAAGCTTGTAAGCGGCGAACTAGATATGACAGCTATAGATAGTTAGGGCTCCTTGAGTAAGCCAATAGTCAAATAGTCATAGCAACACATTTACATGTACATGGTTTTTGCCCATGTTTTCACGGCATACAGGCAGATGTCAAAGCCCGGGTAATTCATAAGATTGAAGCTGTTACTCTGGAGGGCCAAGGACGTCCACCATAGAGCAACACTTTATAAGACAAGTGCAAAAAAATTTTCTATGTTCGAAACACTGAAAATGATCTAGGAAAAAAACAATTACTGAGCAATGATAATTCCATTTCACACAACACTTCGCTGCAGTTTTGCTTAATATTCTTATTCGTCAAGTGGATTACATTGCTGACTTCATTATATTGTAATACTAACAGAGAAAAGTTAACAACAGCTTGATATATCAAATGAAAGTGCAATAAAAAACTGCCCCATGAAGGAAAACAGTAGCGCCGAAAAACACACACACACACAGTAGAAGAACGACGTAGGACAAGTGCTATTAACCATCTAGCCCAAAGAGAAGTTCTTCTAAACTGTCCCATAATGCTCAAAATTTCTCTAAAGCATAGAGAACTCTGTACTGCTGCATCAAGACACTGATGAAGACAATGCTAAAGAAAAAAGAAAGAAATGAGAACATCTTACCACTGTCTGGGCTTAAGATATTTACAACCTCAATTCTGTCAAAGTAGATCATGACACCACCACTGCAATTAAACATCACATTAGCTACATATGTACAGAGCAAAAAATATAAGAAAATTGCTAGCATCAACATGGTTATGCTCAGATATATACCATTTGTTTTCTCGTGCACACATCACACTACAGGCAAATTCAACAACTAAACACAAGAAAAGCACAAACATGATTCAGGTTGCTCTATCCCTTTCAGTGCAATGAATGCCTTTAATCTGCCATCACTGAAATAAGCACAAACTCCAAAAACTCTTTTATCCTCAAGAAAAACCACAAGGGCCATTTCAGCTAACACTAAAGTGGCTCAAAAAAGTTTGAACTAAAAATTTCTGCCTTATGTGACACAGTAATAGCAAGCCTGGAGACTGCCCATCCATTTTACACAGCAAAGACTGAAATAAAGTAGGGGTGTGTGAACTGTGCTTTTTCAATACCAAATCGAATGCAAATTGCCTTGCTTCAGTGCCGAATCAAATAAATCAAATACTAATAGTGGAGTTGAAACTGAATTGGACATGAATCGAATATCCGTATACTATTCACTACTTGAGCGAATATTTGTACAAACAAATATTCATGCAAAACAGCCAAGCTCTAGCGGCAGTGCTATAACTCATGGAGTTAAACCTGTAGCTGTCGAATGCTACAACAAAAATATCCACCAGGGGACACGCAACATGAAGTCGGTATATTAACTCCGTGATCATCATGTCATATGGATAAGAAAATTACCTTTATTTTGCCTTTAGTTATTGGCCATCACCTCTGATACTGAGCTGAAACTGGCTGAACCAGTCTTGCAGACAGTACATATGAGAATCATGAACACAGTCACACAAATGAACCCCGTCGTTGCACTGAATGCACAAATCAATCATGGCAGCTTGCGGTGCAGTGTTGGGAGTGGGTCACACTTTGAAACAGTCGAAGAAAACTACGGCGTGCCATATTTGAACCTTGTGCCTATCATCCAAAATTATTAGGAAACTTCAGACCATATTCGATTCGTGTCAAATAATTTTGAAAGTGCACTGTTTGATTCATTGAGGAAATTAATTAGGATGGTATTTGATCTGCTATTTGAAATGTTCGAATATTTGCACACACCTAAATAAAAGGCCACAAAAGTTAACATTTTAGTAAGATATTAACCCATCCCACACTTTTCAAACTTTTCTCTGACACCTGTTACGGAACCATAATACACTTCTATGCATTGTCAAGGTACAGCCCCCAACTATAAACAAAACACCACAGGGGGAAACAAATGGCTGCCCGAGATGGCACTCATCTGCCCAGGTATTCATCATAGTAGAGCTTTGCCTATTAAGCCCAACAATGCTTCTCCGACACCTATTGTCCTCTGTTCCTCTTTTAAGACCACAAACATGTAAACAAAGCCCGACAAGGAAAACCTTAAAAACTGCAGCTGTGACTGCAAGTGGGGATGAGCTACGATTAATGATTCAGTATTCACTTTGTTTTCCAACTCCTGGTACAACGCCCAGCACCATTAGACCTCGTCTGCCGCCCATAGCATTAGCAGGCACAACATGCAGTTCTGGCTGCAACTGAAGCGTTTTGATGCAATGCATGCAGCGGCTACATTTTTGGTACAAACAAAGGATAAGTTTCATCATAGACCTGCATGAAGGCATTATTAAATGCAATGGAGCACTACCCATTCAATAATGCAGGCATACACACATACACAATTTTCTATACACACTTCCTGTGGTATGAGGGGTTTAATGTATCAAAGCTGCACATGAGCTATGAGAAATCCCCTAGCGGGGGTCTCTGGTTTAATTTCGACCACGTGGCGTTCCTTATTCTGCATTAACACCGCACTGAGCCCGGGCGTTCTCGCATTCCGCTCCCATCGAAATGCGGCCGCCGCGGCCGGGATTCGATTCCACGACCTTCGACTCAGCAGCCGAACGCCACAGCCACTGAGCAACCGCGGCGGATACACACACACTTCTGATGGGCATGAACAGCTTTTCAGTGATTTTCAACGCACCTGGTACCACATGGAACATTTTTTACTTCGTCTGTCTGAAGCGTCACCTGAAAAACAAGACAAACGCTATTCTGGGCTCTGCATGCGAAGTTGCAAAACGAATCAAAATGAATTTTAACGACGCCATTCAAAGGCAACAATAATACACACACTGCCGAAAACGAATTATCACATGTGGTTCCACCATGCCTGAATACACGCAATTACTTCTGTGCACCGGCAAAGATGTCCTAGATAATGGGTCGCATCAACGATCGTTTACAACTATGCTATCGTACAAAATGTTTTAGACAAACCTACCTGGATTGATCGGTAAGTTGTAATGAATGGTACCATCATATGGAAACCTGGATTACTAGTTTGCTTAAGCAGTGCGCCTCCCTTGGAAAGAAAACATGACACATTAATTAGGCAATACGGCGCGGCCATCAGACTGCCAATGAATTCAAAAGCAGCTCAGCAGCTCACCCGGTAATAAACACCAACATGGCCTGGAAAAGACGAGGTCCAAAGCTTTGAAACATGACAAGTGCTACTATTTTCGCATCAGTGCAAGACGCCCACGGCAACTGACGGTCGAAATGCCGCCCTGTGGCTTACCTTCGTCGATTTTGTGCAGTGAAAAATTGACAACAAGGAACAACACAAATGCACACGTTAAGGCTGCGACTCCTGAGTTGGGCATTGTACACCTGTAAAATAGTGCCACACATAAATCTGCGTTCTGCATGCCGATTTATCTGCATTTCCCTCGAGAAGGGGGCACAGACACAGGAACTCACCAGTAAAAGATCTCTCACGCCACAGCAACTTTAGGCTCGGTACCCACCAAAAACAGTTAAATGTGCATTACACTTGGACACACGGGACTAGATTTAAGAACAAGCCGCATCTACAAACTCTACCGAAGCAAGAACATAACAAAAACAACTCCGTAACATTCACGTGAGCTTGCACTCCCGCTGCTGCGACATAAATGTGTCTCGTTTTGGCTAGAAATGGATAATGCTCCCTATTGTTGCCTACATAGTACTACAACTGGTACAAAGTTATAACACAGTGCGGCTTTGCGGCTTAGTGATACGACCCGTGCCGTTTCAATGGTGGTAACCTTTTAAACAGAATTCCTAGAAATTTTTCGGCAGATAACAAATGTAGTTATCGCCGGAGCTGTTACAGTTGGGCTTCCCTGCCTTTTTCTGATGCAGATTTTCAAACATAACCGTAAAAATCCAGTCCAGGTTATAGCAATAAATTTAAGTTTGAATTTTCGGGAGGACTGCACTTTCATAGGGCCCATTGAAGTCTTGTGCATGTTTATGCCTTTATCGTGAAGACTTTTAAACATTTTCCCGCCTCAACCATGGGCCATGGGCTCGTTTACTGTGGCACTGCGCACAGAGCTTCGGTATATTACGGTAACTTTTCTCTCGTAGTAAGTGTGTCAACGGTACTTACCTGGTTCAGCCACGCATGATGCAAACCCGTGATTGTCTGCCCCGTGATCGACGAACCGAAAGCCGCCAACGCCAGGTTTTCGCCGTCGTTGTCTGAAGGGAAAAGTGCTACGACGCGGAAGGCGCCGAGGCGAGTGCTGCAAGATGCACGGGTCGTTTAAAGGCGCCACCGGCGCTCTCCGGGCAGCAACCGTGCACTGGGAGCTTTCGGTTTATCCAAGGAGGTTATAATAGTTATTATAGCCTCCTTAGGTTCGTCGATTTCGGCGCAGACGATTTCGAGTTTGCATTATGCGCGACTGAACCACGTAAATACCGTTGCCAAACTTTCTAAAAGACAAAAGTTACCAAAGTACGCAAGCTCTGTGAGCAGCTTTGCAGCAAAAGAGTCAGCGGTTGAGGCGGAAAATTTTTCCAACTCTTCACTATTAAGACGCAGAATACTGGATGTCCTGTTTTCGGCATATGTGGCCCGAAAGAGCTAGTGTTTTCCTTACTTCTCACCACACAGGCACAAAGGGACACACACAGGCGCACCTCCACAACCAAAAAGAAAAATGAAAAGGGAACGAGAACAGCCAGTTCGAAGATAAGAACGAATTCTGTCGTTCCTTCAGAAATCAATTTTAAAATGTCCTGTATAAGAACTGAGGATTGGGCGAGTTGGTGGTGATCGATCGTATTAAAAGCCAGCGCTCAAAAACACAGACAGAGGACGAGACGAGAGACACGGAAGGCGCTGAACTTACACTAAAAAACACAGAGGACGAGACGAGAGACACGGAAGGCGCTGAACTTACACTAAAAAACACAGAGGACGAGACGAGACACACGGAAGGCAGTTCAGCGCCTTCCGTGTGTCTCATCTCGTCCGCTGTCTGTGGTTTAGCGCTGGTTTTTAATACGATGAAAATGTCCCATGGGCATTATCCGTCCAGAGGAAAACTATTCCGAAAAAAAAAAAAAACGTGTGCTCTACTCTCATGCCAGCTAGCGCCTCCTCTGCTCGTACTTATAAGGGAGCAACCATTGTTGAATGCGTATAATTTTTCGTATTGGAGCTACCTGTACACGCAATACCCCGAATACGGCTAAAATTTGTACTGCTCAACTGTGCTAAATTTCTTCGCTTTCCAGCTGCTTTGAATCAAAGCTTGAAATATTTTAGCTTGTGGTTGAGCAAGTGGTTGAGCTTCCGTCTCGCATGCGGGAGGTGCGGGGTTCGATCCCCACTGCCGCCGGATACCCACCGGCTATACAATGGGTACAAGCTTTCCCCTGGCCTGGTGCTCGGCTCATTTAGGGTGAAATGCTTGGGAAACGGGTCTTTGACCCCACCCTGAGAAAAAAAAAGGCCACAAATGGGCTTCTACCGCACGAGGCGGATTTTGGGTTGCTTGACGGCGGAACTTATCTCTGATTCGTTAAGTCAACTCGGGAGGTGCTGGGTTCGATCCCCAGTGCCACCGGGTACCCACCGGTTTTTAATGGATACAAGATTTCCCCCGGCTGAGTGCTCGGCTCTTCTGGGTGAGATGGTTGGGTAAAGAGTCTTGGCCACAGTTGCTCTGACGGATCAGCGATAAGTTCCGCCGTCAACAACGTTAAATCCGCATCGTGCGGTAGAAGGCCATTTGTTTTTAACCACCGCAGCTGTGGCCTCGTGGTAGAGCACCCACCTCGGCTTCGGGAGGTGGGTGGGTTCGAATCCTACTGGCGGCCGGTTACCACCGGTTTTCTCAAAATGGGTACAAGCTATGACCCGGCCTGGTGCTCGGCTTGCCATGGAACACGGCTTGACAAAGGAGCATGCGCATTCAAATCCCGTCTCTATGGGCTTGGAAAATAGACAGCACATCCACAAGACCTACTCAAGTAACGGGGTTAGAGGATTGGTGTGCGCTCACAGCCAATCCCGCCCCTTCTGCCTTTCTCTGATGGAACGGATGAGCATTCACGCCTTGACGCCAGGTTGCAAATATTGCGCTTCTCTCCGAACCTAATGAGCGGTTTTCCCGACGCCGCTCAGCAGTTGACAGCACTGCAAGTCTTTCTGTAGTTCCTGCCATTCGCTCAAAAACGCCTTGCGCTCCTTCCAGATTAGACGGGAAGCAGTTGATGCAGCGCTCTTATCATTTTACCCCCGCATACGGTGGTTAATAGTGGGTGTTTAATTAAACACTCGCGTAGTTTTGTGTATGAGTGTTTTATAAAAGCTCACGTTGCCGACGGGCCAGAAAGTTCTGTGTGTCCCGTGGTGCACCATAAGACAGCGTACTCTCACCACTTGTAATGGCCTATCGTGGTCCTCCTAAGCAGGTTTACTCCTGATTGTCACTTTGAAATAGCAATCGCTATCTTTGACGACGACGTGTGCTTATGTATTAGCGGCTCTTCATAGACTGATACCCGTCATCGTACCAGAGTGTTTCGAAGCAGTGCTCCGCTGTACCCAGGTAGCCTGCATCGTGCAACACAACAGCGCGCTCTAGGCACAACCACAGAGTACCAGGATAAGGTCTGACTGGAACGTAAGGCGGCAGTCATCTGCTATGGACTATCATCTGAAGGAACGCACCCGACGGTCTACGTTGTGCCGGCGCTTTGATGACAACTTATTAAGCTGAGCTCGACAATATATTAAATCCGCAGTATCATCATCGATTATCGCATCTCCTGGCGACCTGCAGTGAAGTTTTTACGACGCTATTCAAACAAAACAAAATCAATCTTTTTTTATACATTGGTACAATGTTGATGGCCTCCCTGGCAAAAAGTTCTGAACCCAGCTTTTTCACTACCTCTTCTTTTGAATGTTGCCGTCCTCATTGCCAGGTAGACAGACAAACAGCAGATATCTAAGCGTTAATATCGGCAGACCTTTTTGGAGTTGGTCACCCTCATTCTATGTTGAATATAACCTGGCTCATCAGGAACGCAGCAATCATATTGCCCTCCGGTTAACGCTTCGTGCGCCCCTCGAACTTCTATCAATTATTTTTTTTTTTTGCTGAAGCGTGTCAGCTACTTCCAGGCATACAAGCGCGTGCTACACAGGACTGCGCGTCTGCATTTAGCGCCGAATCTTCTTCGCAGTCTTTGGTCACATTCTCTGAATGAAGAAGTTGTGCGGGCTAAAAACAAACGACAAGAACGGTGACAAGGAAGCAGGGGACATGGGCCTCCATCCTTGGCGTTCTTATTAACGTGTCTGGTTCCCGGGCTTGAACCCGACCGCGACGACTGCGTTTTTATGGAGGCAAATCGCGAAGGCGCCCGTGTGCTGTGCGATGTCAGTGCAAGATACCCAGGTAGTCGAAATTATACCGGAGCCCTCCACTACGGCACCTCTTTCTTCCTTTCTTCTTTCACTTCCTCCTTTATTCCTTCCCTTACGGCGCGGTTCAGGTGTCCAACGATATACGAGACAGATACTGCGCCATTTCGTTCCCTAAAAACCAATTATTATTATTATTATTATTATTATTATTATTATTATTATTATTATTATTATTATTATTATTATTATTATTATTATTATTATCCACGTGTCTGGCGCGCTTCCATGCTTCTGATTTATAAAACGAATGGCATTCAACTACCAAAACGAGCTTCCCACTTGCACGCATAACACGGCTGGTGGCGTTGTGGCATTTATAGGAATGGTGTGATATTTGTTCGGCATGGAAATTGTGGGGTATACTGTCACAAGTGACCAGCGAATTTCAGTTCTCGGAGAGCGAAAACTCTCAAAAACAAAAACTGCTAATGCACTCTGCTAACCAGGACAGAAAAAAACGAATATTTTTCATAGACGAGCGAGGAACTAGCACCTAACATATCTGTGAAACCCGCCGCGGTGGCTCAGTGGTTAGGGCGCTCGGCTACTGATCCGGAGTTCCCGGGTTCGAATCCGACCGCGGCGGCTGCGTTTTTATGGAGGCAAAACGCTAAGGCGCCCGTGTGCTGTGCGATGTCAGTGCACGTTAAAGATCCTCAGGTGGTCGAAATTATTCCGGAGCCCTCCCCTACGGCACCTCTCTCTTCCTTTCTTCTTTCAATCCCTCCTTTATCCGTTTACCCTTACGGCGCAGTTCAGGTGTCCAACGATATATGAGACAGATACTGCGCCATTTCCTTTCCCAAAAAAACAATTATTATATCTGTGAAAAATGCCCTCGTTATGCTTCAGCTTTCGCAGCTACTTTGAAACCGCCTCTGCTGCATTTTTCTCTCCAACAGCAACCTATGGAAGGTGGGGGGGGGGGGGATGAAGAGAAGGAAAGACAGGGAGGTTTCTAATTGGAAGAAAAAAAAACAGTTTTCTTCCCTGAACTGGGGGAAAGCGATGAGGGGGTATAAAAGTGAAGGAGAAGATGGAGTAGCAAGCGGATGAAGTCAGTACTCGAAGTAAGCAAGCATGCGGTTGTCACAGCCTACCCTGCAAGCCCGATGCTCTCAAGCAGGGCAGGAATGTAGATAGTTATGTTTCCCACGCAGTTCAGACAAAGCCCACAACAATGATCTTGTCTTGAACTGTCCCACATTTTACGTTCACCGCATGCATGCTAAAAGTTTGGACAGACTACCGATAAAAAAGCGTTATCCTCGCGTGGCCGTGCGTCCGGGTATATAATACAAACAAGCCCATCCTTCATCAAGGTGGCGTGCCCTTCGCACTTCCGCCCGCAACCTTACCATTTTTTTCATATTTTTTTCCGCTAGTGCAGCATCTGTGCAGCTCACTGCGTGCCGAGAATTCGCTGGTTTTTGCACCTATTATTACTTTTTTGTATTTTTCTACTTTTGAATGTAGGTCCTGTCTTCCATGGCAGAACGCTCATCTCTGTGGTGTTTTTCGGGCTATGAGTGCTGTCGCGTAGAGCATTTAGCACGTCTGAATACCTTTTTTCCTTCCCTGTTGCCTTTCTTTTCTTTCTTTTTTGTATTTTTTCTATCGCCTCTTCTTTTTGGGCCAATCAGGCGTTAGTCCCCTACTGGTGGCAGGCGCCATTCTATTCCTATTCAGTTTAGTTTAGGGGGTTTAACGTCCCAGAGCGACTCCGGCTATGAGAGACGCCGTAGTGAAGGGCTCCGGAAATTTCGACCACCTGGGGTTCTTTAACGTTCACTGATATCGCATAGTACACGGGCCTCTAGAATTTCGCCTCCATCGAAATTCGACCGCCGCGACCGGGATCGAACCCGCGTCTTTCGGGCCAGCAGCCGAGCGCCATAACCGGTTAACTCAGCCACCACGGCGGCGGATTCCTATGCGTTTTACATTTACTTGAGTGGGACCGTGCGTTTCCAAACGAATTGACAGTAAATGTCAAGAAAAAAACTTCATGAGTTCTCAGTTGACTTTATAACTTACACCTACGTCTGATCGTGGCATGACTACCTCGAATAACTCATCGCACTTAACGAGTCCGGATCGTCTACCAGGAGACCGGGGTTACCGACAGACCACCGGAAGCCTGGCTCTCCCGCCCTCTCCGCCGCCGTTCGATCTTCGCTCTGCAACGCATTTGGCATGCATATCATGGCTGGCTAACTAGAGATGTTGGAAAAGCGATGTTAAGACGTGCACATTCTCGGTGCAAGCGCACCGGATCAAGCCATTGGTCACAACGAGGCAGGAGCCATGTCCCAATCTCTCTGCAGCAACACAGCGTGTATGCGCCCCTCCTGATGTCCGTGTACTATAGATGTTAAAGACACAGCAGAGGAGCGAATCGATTGGCGTCTTTTCGCAAAGGCAGCGTGACATGCCTGAAGCCGCCAGCGGCATGAAGTGATATGCCGATAGTTTGACAGTGCGTGCTAAATTATTCTTCGCGTCATATACGACACAGCGCGCAGGCTAAAGTTGAGGAAGCAATTCCATGAACCTCGCGGCATAATGAAATTAATGCACTTCAACATTCTTTTTTTTCTCGGAAGGGCATCGCACACGACAGCGCATCGTGAATTTAATGTTAAAAAAGCTTTGGTGTCCAGTTTATAACCCCGAGTTTATAACCGTCCGTCCACCAAGGTTCAAGGAGCCGCATTCACAGGAAAATAAACTTGTGGAGGACCCCCAGTGGGCGCCGTTCGCTGAGCTTCCGCTGTGACGAACCCAGCCACGTATTCCGCCATTGCCCATTCTGACGAATGGAACTCATAGGATTTGCATTGTCCTGGCCTAAGGCCAAGAAACATAGTAAAATACTTGCGGCAAGAGAAGAATACACTCAGTTCCCGCAGCCTGCCGATAATGAAGCCGTCCGTGGATATCTGGTTTTGTGCGCGTGTTATGGACGCTTTGTCAATCTTTTTATGCATTTCCCACGCGCCCTCCGATCAGTTCACGAATACAGACGTGCCGTTTAAAAGAGAAGAGCTGGCAGTTGAAGCCTTCGAAAAGCTTCAGTATTGTTTGAATCCAAACCGGTTCTCGTACACTTCAATGAAAACTCGGAGACAGACGTAAGCAACCCTACCCTAGGCGCCATACTCATTCAAAAAAAGAACCAAGTAGAACGTGTCATCCCCTTCTCGAGCCGCTAGCTGTCAAAGGTGGAGGCCAGCTAATACATAACAGAAAAAGAGTTTTTCACGAGCGTCCTGACCGTATTGAAATTCCTCCCTCAGCTATACGGAAGATCGGTAAAGGTTTTCTGCAACCACAACGCTTTGTGTTGTTTTACCAACTCGAAAGAACCATACCGCCGCCTCAAGGCTTCAGTTACGGACGACAGGAGTTCGACGCCACCGTATACACAGTTTACAAGTCAAGAAGGAAGCACACCTACGCAGTCAGCTCAGTCTCAAGCTCCAGAGGGCCCACCACCATGAAAGGACTCGAACAGCGACACTTTTATATCAGCACCAGTAATCACGCGCCCGACCCGCGTCAAGACACCAAGTTATGAAACCCAAAATGCCTCGAAGACAAGTGCGCCTAATATCAGTGAACCGCTAACCGACGTTTTGAATATGTTCATGACAGGCGATTGCCCATCACAGCTTAAGATATCTAAAATTGCGCCAAACTGTAAAAAAAGGACACAAGTTACACGTCGGAAACTATCGCTCAATATCAATATTATCGCCTTGAGCCAAAGTGGCGGAAAAGTATTGCTCTCATCACTAGACAATTTTTTTGTGCAAAGCAGTTCTACGAAAAGGAACAATATGGGTACATGAGGAGAAAATCAAGTGAAGTGGTACTACTTAATATAGTCGAGAAAATAAGGCGAAATAATGAATAAAGGTTACTCGCCATGGGCATATTCATCCATTTGACCAAAGCGTTTGACTTGCTTAATCACAACATATTATACAGTGAACTAAATAACTACGGAATTCGATGCACACCATCAAAACTAATAAAACTACTTACTGTACTTTAAGATACGTCAGCGTGAACAACGTTCAGTCTTCCAAATTGGCAACCAACTGTGGTGTGCCGCAAGGATCCATACTGGGTGCTTTCCTCTTTTTGTGTTATATTAATGATTTGCCCACCTACTTATCGGAATGCTGTGTCTTATACGCAGACGACAGTAACATTTTTGTAACAGCCAAGGGTGAACAAGATCTCTATACGAAAGACAATGATAACTAAGCTTTCAACCTGGTTAAAACAAAACCATCTATTAGGCAATCTACAAAAAATATATTGTTTTTGCGCCAATAAATACACCCCTTGCAGTAATGCATGCATTGCGTTTGGTACACACAGGCTGCAATGTGTAAACCACACAAAGATTTTAGGTGTATACTTAAGACAGCCAACTTCAGCCGCATAAACACGTTCAAGAATTAACTTTAAATATCTACCGACAAATTCCACTCCTTTGTAAACTACGCTACCTGTTTCCCACAAAAACCCTTCTCACCCTCTACTATAGCTTCATTCACCCTCATATTACATATGCAATAAGCGTTCACATATCATGGCACCCTTGCCCCCATAGAAGTCGCTCAAAACACTGCTCTACGGACAATCTTTTTCCTTAACCGGCAAACATAAGTTAAATTTGCTCATCCTTTACTCAGTGTACTACCTTTGAACACCTGTATTAAGTACCATGTAATGAGAATGTTTCATAAGCTTATTCACAATGCCACTGCATGTCCTTCAGTAAAAAGAACAAACAGCACCAGCAAGTACTCACTGCGAACAATATCGACCACATATTTGACTAGACTCAGCATAAGATGAAACTGGGGATCATTCTCTTTTGTTGCGACACATTTATGGAAAAGTTGCCAAATAGCATTACGTCCACAACAAGTTTCCACTCGTATAAAACCACCTTACGAAAACATGCTTTATTTTACTGCAGGTCCGTAATAAGTAACCATTGCGTTATTTTTTTATTTTAACCAAGATGTACTCTCTTTTATCGCCGCTGATTATTCAATGAAATTTGTTTATGCATTTCTCGTGTATTTATATTGTCTTATCTATCGCTCAGACTGATGAAATACAAAGTCTAATCAAAGGACCCCTTCCACAACTCGGCCAACACCCTCTAGACTAGGCAAGGCCTCTCTGCTCCTCCGTGACTTCATCACACTACGACGGGCGCAGGAGTTCGTGTTCTTCATGAAGGGACTGTGCTGCGCGCTCGTTCGTTCTTGTGTAACTGCAGCGCTACGTGAAACCGTCCTTTGAAGATTTTGGCCCCATGATTTAATGCTGGCATATATGTAATAATAATAATAATTGGTTTTTGGGGAAAGGAAATGGCGCGGTATCTGTATCATATATCGTTGGACACCTGAACCGCACCGTAAGGGAAGGGATGAAGGAGGGGGTGAAAGAAGAAATGAAGAAAGAGGTGCCATATATGTATGATGTCATTTCCGGTACACAGTCTAGGGGTGAATAGGTTTAAAAACTGAAAGTTAGAGGTTTGCGGATTGTGAATATATGTTGGCTATTCAATATCCTTTACTATCGCCCAATATTGCCTGAAAGCCCGCACATTTTTTTTCTGCGGCGCATTGATATTCCGCTGTGCGTTCACATATAACTTTATTTTTGTTAATAGCTCGTTGCATGACGCGGACTTGGAAACTATTTTCGGGCAAAAATTGAACCGTGTGGTATATCACCTAGCGCCGACTGTTTTCCAGGAATCTGACAACTATTTGTAACCTTTTTCTTACAAATAAACGCTCACCCTCCCTCCACAAACACACGCAAAAAACATTGCCTTAGGGTATGGCTCTCAGAACAGCTTACAGCTCCATGCATGGCATCTGAACTAAGCGACTGGGCAGATGCCTTACGATTTGATAAAATTGAAGCAAGCTGTGTTACACAAAAAGGATATGTTTATTCAGAAGTACTTGCAGCTGGGCTTGTTGGTGCGTATTCGTGAAAGACATGAGAGCGAAAAATGGCAACACGGACTAGTAAGGGAACAGGACTAGCGCTGCACTTTCAACAGGATTAACTCAAGGAAGAGCGTTTATATAGCCCTTATCCATGCTCTTAATCGCTCTTAATCGTCCTGTCGTGTTTTTCAATTTCTGGTGACTTTATCTTATATGTATCAATCAGGTGTCAAGAAATCACTTTTGGTATATATATATATATATATATATATATATATATATATATATATATATATATATATATATATATATATATATATATATATATATATATATATATATATATATATATATATATAAACTTATGAAGGGAGCCAAGAGTCACCGAAACCCAGCTGCATAGGGGAATGTTTTCTTTAATTTTTTAATGTGTAGTGCTAATCAGTGGAATAATAATACTTAGATTAGTATATAGCTTAAAGAAAATTACTTATAAAGCAGAAGAAAAACAACCATTTCGCCGGTGGGCTCCGAACCCACGACCCCCGAATATCGCGTCTGGTGCTCTTATCAACTGAGCTACGGCGACGGCTGTCCAATCTGCTGCTCTTGTGGGTATTTATGTTTATTGGGTGTAAGCGAACCTTGAGAGTGTTCGCTTACACCAAATAAACATAAATACCTACGAGAGCAGCAGATTGGACAGCCGTCGCCGTAACTGAGTTGGTAAGAGTACCGGACGGGATATTCGGAGGTCGTGGGTTCGGTTCGGAAGCGAACACTCTCTAGGTTCGCTCACACCCAATTAACATAAATATCCACGAGAGCAGCAGATTGGACAGCCGTCGCCGTAGCTCAGTTGGTAAGAGCACCGGACGCGATTTTCGGAGGTCGTGGGTTCGGATCCCACTGGCAGCATGGCTGTTTTTCTGCTGCTTTATAAGTAATTTTCTTTAAGCGATAGATTAATATAAGTATTATTATCCCACTGATTAGCACTACGCATATAAAAAAATAAAAAAAACATTCCCCTATGCACCTGGGTTTCAGTGACTGTTGGCTCCCTTCATAAGTTTGTCAAAAAACGAGTCCCTCATTTCCTTTACATTCTCTGCTATATATACATATATATATATTCCAAGACTCGCCTTGGGCTTTGGAATATTCAGAAGCTGGCGCTTAACGAAGCAGACGACGAGAAGTGCCGAACTCTCCGAAGCTCGAGCGCCGAACGCTCAGTCCCCCGTGCGGGCTCTGGACTGACCGCTGCCTCTGGTCTGTGCCTGGATGGTTCCGCTGGTTGTTCGCGTGTTCGCGACGCGGTGCTTTGGAAGACGTTCCTTATTACAAGTGGTGGAGGTGCCAACGATCCCTTCGGCCTGGAGCTTCGCACCAGCGCATTGCCTACCGCCTCTGCAATGCCTGAGACCGTCACCCAAACCACTTCACCGCTTCCGTCGGCTCTGTCTTCTGTTCTGGCGCCGCGCGGCAGCGTGACATGAGGAACATGAGGGAAATGAGGTAAAATCGAGAAACCATTGAAAACAGGAGAAACCTCTCGAATTTTTTTATGTTCTTGTATTTTACCGGAGTAAGAGGTCCGGAATTCACTGGCACTTGCTAGCTTCTTAGACTTAATAACTGGCTTAAGTACCTGGTGCGCAGCTGCTACTTACAAAGATATTCTGGTGAATGCATATTCCGCACTTTACAGATGGCTGTCTGAAGAACCTATAACTACTCATTTGAAACGCAAGCCCTGAGCTCGTTTCTTAATAAGTCGCCATGACAAATACAGAGGTTCAAAATAAGGTAGAGCTGGACCTTCTTGTGGCGCTTCTAGGAATTAAATGTGGTCTGCGGCTTCTAGAAGAAGAAGAGGTCATACAAAAAAGATATAAATAACACCCATTCTGTTACCGTTTATTCTAACCGAATGAGAGTGTGGCCGCATCCTTATTTTACGCTTTTATCCGTGTATATTTAACATGGGCGAAAAATAGGGCGCTATAAATACATGACAGGATTACGTTTGGCTTCGGTTTTGGCTCCTTTTATCAAGTATTCAGCGGCAACCATGTGCACTGCGACCGATGAAAGAGACAGTACTGCATACAGTCACGTTATATGTCACCTGGGGGTGACGACCCGCAGGCAAACAGCTAGGAATGAAGATAGGCAGAGCAGCGACGTAGGCTTCGAAAACAAACTGTTTATTGGGTGAGATTGTGCATATAAGAGGAATTCAGTTGTGACAATGCACACGGGCAGCTGTCGGCCGCGTGTTAATTAACTAAGAAATTGCGAATTCCAGAGCAGTCCTCAGGAGCATTCAGGAGCATCGTATGAAATCATGCCTGCCTCAAGCAGCGTTTTCAAACAAACCTGTCGCTTTAGTCGGCGTATATATGTAAAAGTAACACGCTGGTTTGGGCTAGTTGGTTGCTATTCATAATGGAGACAAGTTTCGCAGCATGAATAAAACGCACACAGAAGACAAGGAACAAACAAGACAGGACATTGCTGCACTTCCTGCAGGAAGTGCAGCACAGTCCTGCCTTGTTTCTTCCTTGTCTTCTGTGTGCGTTTTATTCATGCTGCCAAACTTGTCTCCATTATGTATATATGTATACCTGAGGTAACTAGCCCACCGTTGTGGCACAGAAAATGATAAGACTGTAAGCCGGCGGACGAAACAAGCAAGAAAGGTGACAGCAGGATTTTCTCAGTACTCGCTGAGAAAATATTTGATGCATCTATAGTTGCACTCACATATCGTAGGACCACTGTTTTCAGCACATCACAGCTTGGACGAGGGGTGTACAGCGAGTTTTGCCTTCTAAGCTGCAACTATTTCTTTAAGTGGTGGGAAATGAAAGATGTCACATTAAAATGGAAGTTTGGAAAGTGTTTTTCTAGAGGATGATATCACTTTTCCGTGCAGTCCCCACTAGGAGCTATGCAGTTACGTCGCTTAGCGTCGTAAACGAACTACAGGACGGCTGTTGACACCAACGGCGAACTGCATTGGTGACCTCTTTATGTTTCCTCAAGGTCTTTGTGCTCATCCGCTTCTGCGACCACGGTCTTATTAAGCCTGCATAACTATTTAGTTCGTCAGCACGCGTTGCCATATATCTGGATGGTGCATGCCGAGATGGGGCGTTCACATTGGATGGACTTGGCTAGACTATCAACGTTTACTACCCGTACACACCTCCTGAACCTGCTATTATAAGGGCAGGGTCTCTCATGAAAGGCACTCATTGAATAGTGGACAACAATACAATCCACGACACGCTTCTTTCAACGTAAACTTTAACCGCATATTCACGTAAGCCGCCACTTTCCGGGCTACTGATTCGACTTCAGTGGCGCCACCTGCGTAAGGAAACATCGCCGGAGGGAGCAGTTTCCAAAGTTACATATGGAGGCACCATGTTTCGACACCAGCCATTACAAAAAGGTTGCAGCTCAGGAGGTGCTCATCACAGTGCAAAGCTGCGTGATCGCTAAATCACTACGCGGTTATTTTTCTAACAATATCACTCCAGTTCCTAATGGATGGGAGGTCTGCGCCTTTTCGTGGAGCGTAGCGAAGTGATTTAGAGGTTACCTTGTGCACTCAACGAACGCGTCCGAACAAGTGGACACTGAGCGAGACGCAGCCCTGCAGCCTTTCTGTGTTTATCGCCTTGTGTGACAGGAGGCACAAAGGGCGATAAGTTTTGATTCGTGTAGTATAGAGGTTCAGAGTACAGTAGTAATTACTTTTGGTTGCTGAAAATTAATGTTAATTTTACTCTAGATTTTTCGTGATTTTATCTTTTTTTTTGCACTGCGAATGTGAAGCTGACACTCCTATTGCTCGAGGGCTTGCAGCCTTCAGAAGTTGTCATTGCGCAAGCTATTTTCTTAAGTGTTTTCTCGTCCTATGCACGCATTGTATGTGAATAAACATTATTATTATTATTATTATTATTAACATGGCGCCCAGTAAGGACGCATGTGTGCTGTGCTCCCGCCCGTTTTTTTGTAAGCAGCAGTTTTTTCGTTGTGCCGACTGCAACAAACGTGTACACGCGAAGTGTATCACTTGGAGTGACGACGAGCTGCAGCTTTTGAAGTCCGGCTCGCAACCATTCATGTGCAATCTGTGCTTGTCGTCTTGCGGCGGTGCTAAGCCTAGCGACGGTGGCGTGTCAGCAGCTGCATTCCTTTCTTCCACTGCCCACCAGCCCCATCACCCGACCGACCCGACCGGTTCCCTCCCTTCCTCCCCGATGGGCGAACCTGACTGCGCTTGCCTCGCTTCGGGCTCTCCTCCTCAACGCACTTGAGAGAGAGAGAGAGAGAGAAAAAAAAAACTTTATTGTCCAGAGGAAATCGGGGCATGCCCCTGGGTCCCCGCACGACCCCACTTCACTCAAGTGTTTATGTGGTGACAACTCGCGGGCGCTCGCTCTCCAGGCCGAGGTCGTTGCCTCTCTGCGGGCTGATGTTCGCAGCCTACGCGAGGAGCTTGTGAGGCGCCCTGCTTCATCTCAGCGTGATCCGCCTTTTGTCGAGCCCCTGTCCGCGAGAAGTCCTTCCCGTATGTTCCAGCCATCCAAGAGCTACTCTGCTGCCCTTCACTGTGGGATGGCACCCGTTGATTTGGCCACCTGCCCGACATCTGTATCTGTTCCCCCACTTATAGTTAATTCGCCTGAGGCACAGAAGAAGCACCGAAGCCCAGCCATCACTGGCTCGTCGAGCTCATCCAGTGTGAACGTCGCCAGACCTCAGAAGCGCCCGAAGGCTATTTTCGTCTCCAAGCTGTGCCCTGAGACAACGTCGGCTGATCTGACGAACCATCTGATGTCCGTGAACGTCACCCCCTTTCCTGCCGGCAGTTGAAAACGAAATATGACTCTTACTCGTCCTTCTACCTCACAGTCAGCGCGGAATTTTACGATCAGCTTGTTGACCCTTCGATGTGGCCTACGGGTTGCATCTTCAAGGCTTTTCGTGGAAAGCTCCTGGATGGTATGTTGCATCCTTCCGAGCTGACGGTTGATCGCAGTCAACCCTAACTTAGATATATATTACCAAAATTCCCGAGGTCTTCGGACTAAGGGACCTGTATTTTTTTCCAATGTATTAGCCTCTTGTTATTCGGCTCTTGTAATTACTGATACCTGGCTGTCTAGCGAAGTTAACTCAGGTGACTTCTTTCCTAATAACTATTCTGTTTTTCGAAGTGACCGCCCTGAATCAGCTTCTAAACAAAAGGGAGGGGGAGTGCTCATTGCTATTGACAGTTCTGTGCAGTGCGTTCGGCGTTCCGACCTGGAAACCATCGAAGAATCTGTCTGGTTAGAGCTCACTTTAACTCGACATCAAAAACTTTTATTGGCAGCTTTGTACATTTCCCCTAATCTACCTCCTCCTGCCTACGATGATATACTACATTCTGCCGAATATGTTACCACTTCTCATACCAAGAACAAACTCCTCATTTTAGGGGATTTTAATACTCCGGGTATTAACTGGAATACCTTTACATATGCTCACAACAATCATTATGTAGTTAGTAAGTGCAACCGGCTTTTAGATTTCACAGCTTTTAACACCTTGCAGCAGCACAATTTAGTTGAAAACTGTTGTGGTAATGTTCTTGACATTTGTTTATCTAATTTTAAAAATGTTCGAGTCTCGACATGACATCTCACTTACTCGCTGTGACAAATTTCATCCTACAATTCTAATAACGGCTTCGGTTTCTGTCCCACCTTCTGCTAATTAAAATCGTGCGGGGAACTCCCCCCCCCCCCCCCCCCCCCGTTTCGCTTACGCACTTGGCGACTATGTTGGTCTCTTCGGTTTTTTCTCTTCTGTAGACTGGTCCGTTTTAAACGAAATCAGCGATGTTGACGAACAAGTCAGCCGCTTCACTGAAATAGTTCTCAATGGTATGCGCCAGTACATACCTCTGCACACTCCTACTCGCAGCAAGTTTCCGTCTGGTTTTCCAAGGAACTTAGAACAGCGCTGAAACTTAAGGAGCGGGCCCACCATAAAGCGAAACGCCCTGGGCTGGATACATGGGAAGATGAATTTCGCCGCTTGCGTTCCCTTTGCAAACGCCTGTACAAGCGGAATCATGAGTCATATCTTGAATATTTAGAGAATAGTGCCTCTAATCGTCCTACTGAATTCTGGCGATACGTTCGCAAGCGTTCGAATAAATCTGATAGTCATATTCACTTAGTTGACTCTCATGGGAATGAAATTCGGAATGTCGCTGACGGCTTTGCTCAACACTTTTCCTCCGTGTACAAATCTCCACGTTGCGATTCCGTATGCCTTCCAGCTGGCGCACCTTATTCCGTTCTTTTTGACGTGAAGTTGGTAAGCGAGAGTCTTAAGTGTTTGAAACCATCTTTGTCCCCTGGACCTGATGGCATTCCAGCCGCCATAATAAAAGCCTTCAATAGTACCTTCGTCCCTGTTTTAACCACGATATTTAATAACTGTTTGAAAAATTCTGCCTTTCCCCGCGTTTGGAAAACGGCGCATGTTTTCCCTGTCTTCAAATCAGGAAACAAATCTGATGTTTCGAACTACCGCCCCATTTCTCTTCTTTGTGCAACCTCCAAGCTTTTTGAATTAGCTTTTCACAAAGTACTTTCCTTCCACCTCAAACATGTAATCATACATAATAAGCATGGTTTCATAAAAGGTCGTTCTACTGCAACTAACCTTGTGACTTTTTTGACGTATACATCAGCTGAAGTCCTTCAGTGGAGTCAGGTAGACGCTGTGTACTGTGATTTGAGCAAAGCTTTCGACGTTGTTACTCACTCATTGCTTCTTCAAAAGCTTCTGCTGTTTGAGATCGACGTTTCAATTGTAGCCTTCCTACGCAACTATCTTCTTGATCGGTCCTGCTTTGTCAGTGTAAATGGACAGACCTCATTTGTTTACACTCCAACCAGCGGAGTTCCTCAGGGCTCGGTATTAGGCCCGCTTCTGTTTTCTGTTTTTATCAATGACGTTTCCTCCGTGGTCAAAAACTCCTCGTTTCTCCTTTATGCGGACGATATAAAAATGTTCAAGGCAATACATACTCTCCATGATTGCTTGTCATTGCAATCCGACATATCCGCCTTCTCTGATTGGTGCTTGAAGAATGGGCTCACTCTCAATTCATCTAAAACCAAGGTTGTCTCATTTACGCGTAAAACGCACAGTCTTCTCTACTCTTATTCTGTGAATGGTAGGCCGCTGCCCAGGCTTGATGAAATTAATGACCTCGGCGTACTTTTCGACCGTAGCCTCAGCTTCTCCTCTCATACAAAACGCATTGCTCTACGGGTTATGCGAACACTCAGCTTCATCTGCAGGCTTTCGAGAGAGTTTCGAGCCCCACTTCCTTTCTTAAAGCTCTACCTCTCCATTTGCTTGCCGCTTTTGGAATATGCGTCTGTTGTTTGTAACGGCACTTGCCAGTGGAACTGTAAAAAAATCGACAGTGTTCAGCTAAAGTTTTAACGCATATTTCAACATCGGTTTTCTTGCAAAACTTCCAGCTCTCGCCCCAGACGGAGTAACTCACTGCAGCTTCCTTCTCTTAGCTGCCGTCGCGTGAGGGCAGATATATTTTTCTTGCATAAACTTCTTCATGGTCACATTCTATGCCCTCAGCTCCTAGCGCGTATCCTTTTGCGTGTACCGCGAAAGAGCATAAGAGAATTCAGACCATTCCAAGTTTCTGCGCTCCTGCACTCCCTCTCCCCTCTGGACAGAATGCAAAAGTTGTTTAATTCTCTTTGTCCTCACCATGATATATTCGAAAATTCTCTCCCTTCCTTTATATTGGATGTCCGTGACGTTCCACTTTGAGCACTCTTTCTCATAAATAACTTCCCCTTTCATGCATTTTGTCTTTACTACACTTGTGCATTTTTACCGGTATTATATTGTTTTTTTTTCTCCTTAATTGTTCATCACGTCTACTTGTTTTCATTAATATTATTTCTGTAATACTGCGTACTCACGCCTGATTTTCTGTAACGCGTTCACTAATTACATTTCTTATTGTGTTTGTTGTATTTCTAGCTTGTATTTCAGAGGTTTCTTATTCGTTCGTATTAGTATTGGCTTTCTTCTTGTTTTGTATTTTGCTATATGCTGCACTTGGCTGTTATCGGCCGTTCTTGTGTTCATTCTCTTTGTTTACTGTTTCATTAGTTATTTATATGTCTGTTGCCTGTTCTAGCTGTTTTCATTTACCGCTGCTCTCGCTGTTTTCTTGTTTTCGCTTTTTTGCTTCATGCTTGCTGTCACGCCTAGTTTTTTTTTTTTATCGCCTTGACTGCTGCATTACCTCCCCTGAGTGTCTTCCTTTGTGGTGAAATAAATTTACATTTTGTGTGTGTGAATGGTGTACCAGCACCAAGACCTTTGGGTTGTTCCTGGGCACCGAAAAATAAAGATATTATTATTATTATTATTATTATTATTATTATTATTATTATTATTATTATTATTATTATTATTATTATTATTATTATTATTATTATTATTATTATTATTAAGTTTAGAAACTGTACGTGGTATCTTCAGAACAAATTGAGGTTGGAAATTCCCTTACTGGTCGGGTAATTATAGCAGTATAGCAAGCTGCCATTGACCACATAATGGGAGGAGAGAATGCGGTCTTCCAAGGGCGAATTTAAGGAAACCTTGTGGCGGGGGCAGTTTGGAGGAGGAGCGGTCCTTCACTCCATTTACCTTTATTACTTTAAAGTCCCGCAATATGAGGGGTATTGCATAAGAGGTGGGTGACATAAATAAAACAAAGGATACAAGTAAAACACCTTAATTACACGTATGTTCACTGTTAAATATGGCTGCTATACAGTTAAAGAAATGTGAATGGGCAAGTGATTTCAGCGATGTCGTGGGGAAGGCGATTACAGTCCGAGGCTGAGCGGTGTAACCATAACGCGGCAAACGTTGTGCCGTGCGCACGAGGCCGAACAACTTGGAGGGGATTACCAATGCAGAGCGAAATGCGTGCCGGATGACTGATGCTGGGCGGATGATGAAGTGAGTTGTAATGGAACGTACGAAATAAGGCTTCGCGCAGTGCATTTCCTGCAGGTTCTTCAACCAGAAAATGAGGGGGGGGGGGGGGGGGAAGGCAAACTTTTCTGTCCCGAAGAAAACTTCTGACTTGGTGTTGGGCGAAAATGGTTCAAGAGAACAAAAATCAGCGAAAAGACGCAGGACCAGGAGAAGACACACACCGACTGTCGCCGGAGAAGACACACACAGACTGTCGCCGGTGACAGTCGGTGTGTGTCTTCTCCTGGTCCTGCGTCTTTTTTTCGCTGTTTTTTTTCTCTTGAACATGCGCCAACTCGCCCAGCAATTCACGCTGCGAAAATGATTATCCACCGCCTGCCCCCCTCTGCGTAAATCTGCCCCTAAGGTCTGCCTATGTCTTGGCGACTTGCGTCAGTATAGAGACAAAAGGGCTTGGGCAGTGCAGTACAACAAAATATTAGTTCCTGAGAGGTATCAGTTTAGGTATGTCCCCAAAGGACGGTGGATGTTTGAGCGCTGTTACTATCTTGATGGCTCAAGAAAAGTGTCATTTTACGACTTGTTATTTCTTTTCCTTTTCGTAAGTGCAAATAAGGGATGCAGTAGTGCACGCCAAATTACTGATTGCTATTGTTGCGTGGAATTGTAGAGACTCTGTGTTCTCTCATAACGCGCCAACTGTAAAATGAACTTTTTCTTCTTTATTTACAATAGAACCACGTATGCATCACGACTATAATCGAAGACTGCAGCCATCTTTTCAAGATTCTGCTTCACGGACACTTTCTACGCAAGAAGGTGCTCACAGGACATTTGTGTAGTTTATGCCTATAGTATGTGCAATTATATCTCGTCTGTATTTGAATATACCTTCAGCTGGTAGTACTGGCAGTGTCCGCTGTTTTTGTTGAGCCCCAAGTTTTTTTTTTGTGCCATTTTCCTGTCATCGGCGTCAGATAATAGGGCGCCTTCATTTCCTTCCTCGTAAAGACAGCGAAAGGTTTTTCTTGGAGGGGAAATTTATCTGCGCCCTCTCGCGTGTCCATTTCTTGTTTGCTCACGTCAATGAGCGCCGGATTGCGGCACTATACAACATCATAATCCACTCGTGTCCTGTATTAGCCAACTCACAAAAGAAAGCGGGAAGTACTACGTATATACTTCTATACCGGAAACCGAGTAATAAAGCTTCGAGGCTCATTAATTATTGTAACAAACGAGTGCACAATAGTCCGGCATTGAAATATTGTTTTTGTTCTGTCATGCATGTGTGAAGGCAGTACGCGTGTTAACGCAGTGGGGACCTACATTCACTGATTAATGTGCGAGTGAGGGCGTTTATTATGAATTGAATAGTCGAAAAGTACCAGCCAGTATTTTTGTTATCTCCTAAAGCAGGCTATCATTGAAACTTTTGTATTGTAAAATGCTCGCATCTGGTGAAACCCAGGACGAAAAAATGACATAGTATGTTTGCAACATTCGATTCAGGGCGAAAGCATGGGCTTTTTTTGGCAACTGATTGTACTGATTTTTCATGCATGATTGACTGAACTGAGACACACACATGATGACTGATTAAATTTTCTGTCCTTTTTCTTCAGCGGGCATGCACAATATTTTGTTCGGGTCAGAACCTCCGGATCAGTGTGCTACGTAAAAGACGACAATGAGCGGGCAGTGATGTGGGACAGAGCGCTATTTTCTGAGGTTAACAACAATAACAACAGAGCGCTCATGCTATGCCGGCTGCCGACAATCATGAGGCGATTTAGCTCGAGTTGCAACCAACGGATTAGTGCTGCGTAGAAGACGACGATGAGGAGCGCTCGTGCTAGGCACATGCACGCAAGAAATTGAGGAAACAACAGCAACAATAGATGGTTTTGCTAGGCTCTGAAAGTCCTGACTGGAGCTTTCGATCTAAATTCAGGATCCAATGGGCTCGAAGAGAACGCATCCGTGGCCTAGACCCATAGATGCCGAAAATGCGCCAAAAACCGACAGTTTTACTCGAGAAACGCTTATAAGCTTTGGGATCACCGCGTGATCTTATTTTTTTGACTGTAAACTGTGGCAAGGAAAAGAAATCGGGGCGCAGGTGGCCGTTTCCTTTGTTGAGAACCATCATGTCGACTACACGACGCTGGTGATGATGAGAACATTTTATTCAATAAAAAGCTTTGCGCCCGCCGAACTGGGAGGGGCCCTTAGACCAGGGCTCCCACGGCCTTAGTTGTTTGCAGCGCCCGCTGAACCAGCTGTGTTTGGTCCTCTATGTGCTTGAGCTGGACAGCGTGGCCTCCAGCGCTGCGCAGCACGCAGTAAAAAGAGAAATTAGACGGCTGTAGTTGATGCTTTTAGGCAGCATAACTAAAAATTCTTGACACACGCATTTTTTAAATCAGAAGTTGTTCATGAACGCAATTTTTTCGCAGCTCCCTCCTCAGGATGCTATAGTTTTTTGCAGGTTATTGCCAAAAATGCACCTAATTGGTTTTCTATGGTAGCCTAAACTACTTAGTACGAGAACAGGACAAACTTTAAAAGCAAGATTTTGCTACGCATCGGAAGAATGGACCACTACCTTCGGTATTTTCATAACAACATCTTACAATATTCCACAGTTGCCTCACAATTAACAGTAATGCCTGAGAAAGCTGGAATAGCGTTCTCAAGCCAGCTTAGCTTGTCGGTTTGTGTGGCTCTATTTTTGCGCAAGTGTAGCACTTAGAAGCAAGCTGCATCTGGAGGAAGTCGCATCTTCGTCCTTCGAATTATAGTGGTTGTCGGTGAGGGGTCGATATTTCTGAAGCAAGGTGTCTCCTTTGTTTTAACGTCACTGGGCTACTCAGGCGCTCAGCACAAGTTCGACGCCGACTGAAAGGTACGGCTCCACCATAACCGCCTCTGTCAGTTGACATGAAGCTTTTCATCTATGAGAAGGTAATCGAAAATTACACGTGAAGAAGGTTTTGATCTAACACGAGGTAACCCCTGCCTAATGCTTGGCTAGTTTAGGGTGAAATCCTTGGTAAATGAGTCTTGGACCCCACCTTGAGTACAAAGAAAAAACCTTGTGTCAGAGCGCTCTTTGATCACAGATGCCTTTCCGCCATAAAAATTCATCATCATGATCATCACTATATATAACGAGGTAATAAAAAATTACATGTGAAGTGTACCTGTGACATGTGAAGTTGAGCTCTTTTTGCGGCTACACGAAGAGGAGAGCGGACGGGGCTGTCTAACTGCATTCCAGCCCTCCTCATAGATTTCTGCTTGGCCTCCAGAAAACAAAGCTTCAAGATGTTTCACCTTTGTGCAATGAAGGAAGCGACAGCGATGCTTGTGCAGTGCACCTTTCTCCTCGCCTTTAAGCGTGCAAAAACTATCAGGTCCACGTTCAACGCGTGACCACGGAAGGCACATTGCAGCGCATGCCCTCTTCCCAGCTCACGTGTCCCTCAACGTGTCCCTCAACTATGAGGGACACGTGAACGTGAATTACAGTACCAATAACTAAATACATCCATTTGAGGGTTTTGGCATAACGGCGGAGTACTAGCGTATAGACGCGTACCGGATTAACTCTTTCCTTACAACGGGAAAATAGGCAATTTCTGGGTGGTGAGCGCGAAAAAGTTATTCGCCCTTAAATACAAAACCTTTACCGTATTGCAGCGCACCATAGTGTAGTTAAAAGAGCTTTGTTTTTAATTACATAAAGAAGCTTACGGTTGTCATATAAATCTTATTGTTGTCATATTCCATTAAAAGCAAGGGAATATTTTAGTGGACCGATTTTACGTACATTGTATCTCGCGTTTGTCCATAGTAACTTGTGTTACTGCCCAGAGACATGGGACGGTACCTACCAAACGTATTTAGAAACAGTTATGCGTTTGCAGAAACGTGCCACTCGTACCATAAACTTCGGAATGGCAGCCGACCCTAGCCGACCACTTTTTCAACAACTGCGAATTTTACCTATATCAGTAGCATACAACCAAAGGTAGCTCAAGTGATAAACACAAGAATAAGAACTAATGATCCCTTTGCTCTAACACTGTTTAGATCACCGCTGAGACAAACAAGAGCCGCCACTAACAATAGATTTAACCTACCGCCACGTCACAACACTTATGGTCAAAGACTATTAGAATACAATGGTGCCCAGATTTAAAATGAAGTTGCCGGTGACATCAAACTCAAACACTTTTTCGGCCTTATTGAAAAATGTTTATCTTGTCGGACCGAAACTCTGGGACTAAATACGTTTGTGTTTTGGTTTTGTGAAATTGTAAACTTATTGTGCGTCTTGTCTCTTGCACTCGCCTTTTTTTTTCTGCGCTTTACATATTTGCAATGCCGTGATTGTAGTACATAACGTCTTTTTGTACTTGTTTTAATGTCTGCCATTTCTTTTGTGAATGTCTTGTATTTGGACCTTTTGCTAGCGTAGTTGACTATGGGTCCAATCGAGTCTGTGTGCATTGATGTTACAAAATAAAAGTAAGAGGGGAAAAAAGGACACATTTTTTGCTTACGAGTAAAAAAAAAATCTTTGGCAAAATTTCACAGACTCGAAGAAAAACGAAAAGTTATTAAAGGGGACCAGAAAGGGGGTCTCAATAAAGGTGCGATATGTCTGGGGTGCTAAAAGGCGACGGTTCATAATTATCCCTCAGCAAGAATTATTTTAATGCGTTTTGTGGAAGCTGAGTTATATGCAGACGGAATTTGAACTTCCGCGTCTTCGCGCCTTTCCCTCTCCTCTCGCAGGCCAAAACGGAGGCGCTCCTCCGCCGGCCCCACCAACGTTAATTAATGTTGGGCCCCACTACCTCGGCCCCTTCCCTGCTTCCTCCGGCTGCGAAATATATTGACTAGCGCAAACACAGAGTAAGAGACAAGAGTAAGAGAAACAAGAGTAAGAGACAGGACACACGCTAGACTTGCAACTGGATCTTTTACTTGAAACACGGTATTTATACACTTTCCTTCTGCGCCACCAGCGCCACCTATCAGTTGCAGTCGCGTCAAATGACGATGAAGAAAATAAAGCTTGAAGGAACAAAATGAACAAGGCACATGCACTCAGGAGCACCCCGAAGACATCTAGCAATACAGGATGAGTGAAATCTAACTTGACAGGGTGCTTTAATGCGGCGCGAAACACAAACGAAAAACGAGGAGGATCTAAAAGTTAAACATAAAAAGGGTGTGCTGTCTGTATCAGATGAAAACTTATCAGGAAGCTAAAACCAGCACGGGAGAACTGCAGCAAGACCGACAACACGTGCCAACAGCACCAATGTTCAGATAAAGGACGGAATACCAGGGCCTACCGAAAGTGTATAAATACCGTGTTTCAAGTAAAAGATTCAGTTGCAAGTCTAGCGTGTGTCCTGTCTCTCACTCTTACTTTGGTCCCTGTCTGTTTTTGCGCTAGTCAGTATGTTTCACTGCTACAACCAACTAGCCCAAACGAAATCCCTAGCATCCTCCGGAACCCGACCGCGGCGGCTGCGTTTTTATGGAGGAAAAACGGTAAGGCGCCCGTGTGCTGTGCGATGTCAGTGCACGTTAAAGATCCCCATGTGGTCGAAATTATTCCGGAGCCCTCCACTACGGCACCTCTCTCTTCCTTTCTTCTTTCACTCCCTCCTTTATCCCTTCCCTTACGGCGCTGTTCAGGTGTCCAACGATAAATGAGACAGATACTGCGCCATTTCCTTTCCCCCCCAAAACCAATTATTATTATTATTATCCTCCGGCTGCGGCGCGCGGAGTGGGCGCGGCCGCGGTAGCGCGTGACGTCTGAAAGAATTTGACTCTGTGAACCAATGATAACCTCTGGCTGCCGACGTCATTTCCAAGACGTGACGTCGTCTGCCAAGTTTTCGTACGCGCGTCGCCTCGAGGTGCGAAAGCGGGAGTTTTTAAAAATGTAAATTTCCCGCTCGCTTTTGAGGTCTCGTACGCGGCATGGACGCTCGGTGGCCTGTACTCTACATAATGCAAGCATTTTAAAGCCAAGCTTAAACACCCCTTTCTGTGGCACTTTAAGTGTATTCAGCGAGAAAACTAGGAGGATAAGAAATCCGGAATATGTGTTTATGTTGTCACTTTGTCAGAAACGAGTATTCAAACTTACAAAACTTTTCATCCCGCGCTTCCCGATCAGTAAAAGGAAGAAATAGGTTGCTCTCGTGAATCTTTTCGGGCTGCTCCGCAGTACCCTGTCAAGGTCGACCTCGGGCTCCCTTGGAGAAAATTCGATGCGCTTCATTGCTGGTTGCAAATAATCGTTCAGAACATGCCCTGTACTTTCATAGAGGCTCTGAAAGCAACGATTCTCCTGGACAACGCAAATACGAAAGTTACAAGCGGGCATTTGTCGATACTTCGAGCTGAGCGGAGCAGATATCTCTGTTCGAACTAAAAGCAGACACATGGACGTCCCATTTTCGCACAAAGCTGTTTCTTCGATCTGCAAGGAACGTGTCGATGCGGTGTAATCGCTATAAACACCGCCTTTGCTGAGAATGTCCGGTACGAGACGAGGACTCCCCTTTGTACGTCGTTATGTCTGTCAGTGGCTGCGGAAGCCGACGTGTTTATTGAAGAAAACCAGAGAAGAATGTGCATCATCCCGTGGGAAGTTGGGCACCGAAATTAGAGGAAAGAGGAATGACCGCGCAAGAAGGAAAAGAATAATCCGTCGATCGACATGGCTCAGGTCAAGATTATAGAAACACTTACTCCATGCCTGCCGGGCATACAGAGCGGCGGCAGCCGCGCTGACGGACTTGCGCAACGACCAAGGATACGAGCTAATGGACAAGCAAGCTGATTTCCTTATACCGCTTGATAAACACACGCTCGGATTACGGGTGTCGGCCGGCCGATTCGCTCTTTTCTAGAACTACAGCGGCACAAGACCTTGCTCTAGAAATACCGGTGCTATTTGTTGACCAAGGTTCGATACATACCCCACACCCTTCGCAACGTCATTCTGCAAAAGTAGGTTCAGTCTAAAGCTCCGCCAGGACGTTTTTGTTTGGAAATGGGGGGGGGGGAGGCTTTGTCCTTGCAATCGAAACGGCACTATCTAGAAGCTGAGAAACGTCGCCAATGGTTTGTTGGGGCTGTTACATGAACCGGCGTGAGATTACTGCTGCCAGTCGTATCGAGAAACTTCGTTGGCTCTAACGGAGGCTAAGATTCAGGGGTGTCAGCTCTTTCATCTGTCCACAAGGTTACTTGGGTATACAAGAGCTACATGGTTGAGCAACCTCTGAGCCGCCTTAGGATGCAATAATTCTCTCCCGACTGGTGCGCCGGTCAACTGCGAGGTTGCGGAAGCTTCACGGCCGCACCCGCCAGGCAGTCTCTCATAGAAAAAGCTCTTTGAAACAGTTGCAAGCATTAATTGTATGGTTCGCGTTCGACTACAACTTTGATGTGCTCCCGATCATTCGTTCCGGTAGCAAAAAAACAACAACGAATATGCCAACGGGGCTGTTGGCACTAAAGCCACAGAGTCACCGTGGCGGGTTGAAATTATTCGATTCCCAAACCAATATAAAGAGCATTCCACCCCCTGACTTTTCGAAGGAAACGCCATGCTTACAAGAGTTTATGTTGACCAGAATCGAAGTTGCCATTTATTCATGACTTGGTCGCGTTCCTCTCGCGGTAGACCAATTTACGCAGTCGGGAAGCGTCATATTAATTTTGCCTGCGAAAGATAGGGAGAGATAAGTTCATCTGGAAATAGAGCAGCACAAGGCAACCAATTTTTCTGCATGTTTCTGACGTCTGTGTTCGTTTTTGCAGTAGTAATGTATTTGAACGTGCAGAAGCACAAGTAAACTGCACCTAAAGGACGTACTGAGGACGGTGAACAACAGAGTTTCGCTTATGTCATCCTGGTTCATGTCAGTATCAGCGGAGAAGTTGACCAAAGAGGCATTTATTCGGCCGGGAAGCTCCTGGCGCACTTCAGAGTGGTGCCAGTGTCGCGTTGCCATTAGTGTGAGCGTATATATATATATATATATATATATATATATATATATATATATATATATATATATATATATATATATATATATATATATATATATATATATATATATATATATATATATATATATATATATATATATATATATTGTATTCTGTAGGGGTTCCAATGCGCCAGTTTACAAGTGTAAGTACAGTATTACGACAAACGCGACTGTTCGTTTTAAAGGTTTATTGTGCCAACAGTTTCGGGAATGGTATTCCCTTCGTCAGCCTGCCCTGTAAGCCTGCCCTGACGAAGGGAATACCATTCCCGAAACTGTTGGCACAATAAACCTTTAAAACGAACAGTCGCGTTTGTCGTAATACTGTACTTACACTATATATATATATATATATATATATATATATATATATATATATATATATATATATATATATATATATATATATATATATATATATATATATATATATATATATATATATATATATATATATATATATATATATTACCGGCAACTCGACACTGGCAACGTGACACTATATATATGTGTGTGTGTGTGTGTGTGTGTGTGTGTGTGTGTGTGTGTGTGCGCGTGTGTGTGTGTGTGTGTGTGTGTGTGTGTGTGTGTGTGTGTGTGTGTGTGTGTGTGTGTGTGTGTGTGTGTGTGTGTGTGTGTGTGTGTGTGTGTGTGTGTGTGTGTGTGTGTGTGTGTGTGTGTGTGTGTGTGTGTGTGTGTGTGTGTGTGTGTGTGTGTGTGTGTGTGTGTGTGTGTGTGTGTGTGTGTGTGTTAAGGAAGCCAACAAGAGCATCGTGGGTTCGGATCCCACCGGCGGCATGGTTGTTTTTTCTGCTGCTTTATAAGTAATTTTCTTTAAACCGATTGATTGGCACTACAAATTAAAAAGAAAAAAATTAAAAACTTTCCCCCATGCACCTTGGTTTCGGTGATTGTTGGCTTCCTTAACATGTTTTTCAAACGAGCCCCTCATTTTCTTTACCTTGTCTGCTAATAGCTTAACGGGGGTCTCGGTTCTGGCAGTCTTGTTGCCATAGGCAGCATAAGAGGGCTCTCGCACAGTTTCCGCCCTCGCCGTTAGATGACGTTCTACGTCACACTCGCGGTATTACAGGACGTGCTACGTCCACCGCTATGGTCGAGGTTGGCGCTGGTGAACACTCTCAAGGTTCGCTTACACCCGGTAAACATAAATACCCACGAAAGCAGCAAATTGGACAGCCGTCGCCGTAGCTCAGTTGGTAAGAGCACCGGACGCGATATTCGGTGGCAACTATCCTCTCACTTGATATCCGCCATGTAGCATAGCCTATGTCTAAAAGTGTGTTTCGCTGTATGTTTCTGAAGAGTTGTGACAGACTAGTTTTGAACGCCCGGTATAGTGACCGCGTATGAAGCGTCTGGAATATTCAAGACGTGTATACTATTCTTTCCGGTCACATTATGTTTGGACTTGAACCTGAATTTATTTTGTTATAAATAACTTCTTTTCCTTGATATTACCCCTTGTACCCCACCGAAACTTCCAAGACACCCTGACTGAGTGCTGCAGTGATCGTTTTTTTCCCTCAGCTGTGTGTAGTATTCTCTTTAGTGCTTGAGCGAAGAACGTAGCATTGAGGCAGCGCACAAAAAAGGCTAGGGCAGTACGGACAACACTTGCAACTAAATTACATCAGAATGCGCCCCATCGGTGAGAAAATCCGCGCATGTGCTAACATTAAAAGACTGCAGAAAACAACTATAATAATATTTTATGTTCTTTAAACATTTTCTTCGCCACCTGAAGCACATGAAATCGGGAAATGTAGATACTCGCGCACCAGTACCCCTTCCGTTTATCTTCTGGGCAAAGAACTAATTTTTTTCGAAGACTTCTTGAGCTCATCCAATAGTATTCCTGCACACTCATTCCTCTCTTTAGCTTTCACTGATTGGCTTTTAGGTTTTGTTATCATCATTGTTTTCAGCAATATTTCAAAGGTTGCGCATGGGCGTTTTTTGCTCGTTGTTGGTACCTATTACGATTTCATTCAGTTGCAAATGTAGCGCTTGTCCTACCCTCGCCTTTTCTGTTCGCTTTCCTAAAGCTATATTTGGGCCAGCATGAACTTTGGGACGCATCAACGTACACAGACACATGGAACACGGAACGTTGATGTGTCCCAATGTTCATGCTGGCCCAAAGATGGATTCATACCAACTGGCCCAGAGGAATGCCATTTTGTCTTAAAGCTACGTTCTTCGTTCAAGAACAATGTCTCATCAACTGACCTCTCAGTATACCTTGATGTAGAAATGGTTTTTTTCCGTACTGTACATAATACATAATATTTATTCTTCGTTAATTTCACAGAAACTTTCCTTTGTCATGTTTTAGTCTAAATTAAGCCTCTCAGTAGTGCCCGTAGTAGCGCGTGTCGTTTCAAGTTTAAACGAACTTGAATACACGTCGTATTTTTTGAGGAAACATTGTTCCGACGTAGTTCACTCACGTGATTTCGATTCAGGCGAAATTCTAGAGGTCCGTGTACTGTTAAGCGAAAAAAAACAACAACTGTGCTCCTGTGCACCAGAATCCGAGTTCTTCTCTACTAGTATATACAGGCATGTACAGAGCTGGCTGTGCAATCTATCAGACGCATTTGGAAGCGTATTGCGAGATGAACAGAATAATATTGGCACCAATGTTTTCATAAATTGTGTTTGATCACAAAACTTTGCGCCTAGGCGGTTAAGTGGTCAAAAGCAGCAGTACTGTTTCTATGTGTTTCGCTCAACACGACCGCCTGTTATGTTTGCGGAAGAGCGAAGAGCAGATTGAACACTTCCGATTCGCGGTTAAAAACAGGAAGTAGCCGAATTCGTTGTGTTAGCTCTTGGCGTCGATGACCAAGCTTGGAGCGACGGAAGAAGAGCTGAGCGGAAGCGGAAGTGCTTTAGCCAAACACAGCGCCCTTTGTGAGGGCCATCGCCGGATATACATCCGGTACTGCTGTGTCCGTGATGTAGAGATAAGCAATGTGTATTATGTCCTGGTAAAAACGTGGCTGAAGCAAGCTCAAAGTTTTTGCCGCCGACAGTTGAAACCTCACTGGATGAAAGGTTATTGTTTCCTGAAACTACGTGGTATAGAGGGAATTCAGCACTTTGCTTCCTACAGGGCGCGTTTGGTGTTTGTGCGCGTTGACAAGACAGCGACTATACGCTGCGTGAATTGCGGAGCAGTGGGCGGAGCTTCAGCTCGTTCATGAATCAACTAATGTGTTTCCTCATAGGTTATTGTGACGATATTTCAACGTAGAACACACACAGATACACATGGAGCCGCCGCGGTGCCGCTTTGGTTGTGGCGCACGCCTGCTCACCCAAAAGACGCGGGTTCGATCCCGGCCGCGGCGGACGAATTTCGATGGAGGCGAAATTCTAGAGGCCCGTGTACTGTGCGATGTCAGTGCACGTTAAAGAACCACAGGTGGTCGAAATTTCCGGAGCCCTTCACTACGGCGTCCCTCATAGCCTGGGTCGCTTTGGGACGTTTAACCCACATAAACCATAAACCAGACAGATACGCACGGAATCTTTGAGCTAGTTAAGTACAACCCACGGTTATTCTTCCGCCTGTGTGCGGTTAAAGGCTGTTTCACATGATGCGATTGTATCCGAAGCACTGCACGATTTCCGACGTTTTGCGACAAAACAGCGCGTCGGTGTCGTCGCAAACCCTTTGCGACAGACTTCCAACGAGTTGGTCGCACTGCCGCACCGTCGGGGCGATTGTTGCGAACGGTCCAGCCGTCAACCAATAAAATTTCAAGGGAAGCTGGTTGTTCGCAGTTGCATATCTAATAACAAGCGCAGAAAACCCTTAAATGTTTTATCGAACATCAAAATTCACGACAGATCTGCAGAATTACTCACGGCTATAAAATAAACGCATAGAAAAATGTATCACATTTATATTCGCCAAAGAATTTCTTGCCTGTGAAAAGCTGCTCGCGCCGCTCCGATTGAAATCGTTAGCACTTGAAATAGCGGTTGCGATTGGCGTCGCAACGACAATGCGAGGGGGCCGTATTTTGTCGTGCGCGTCGCAGTATATGAACCAGCCTTACGGGATGAAAAAAAATGCACTTGAAACAGGTATAGGGATTACACATCGCAAGGCAAGAGTTTCCGTGCCAAACATACGCAGGCGTTACTCGTACGCAAACACTCGATGTATACAAGAATTCGCAGCCATGACGGGTTCATGAGAAATGGGCAAACAAAGCACGTTTCAAGTGCCTTTATTATTCTAATGGAGAGAGTACAGGCTCTAGAGGGACGAATGTCCAATCCACGAATGACGATGGCTAGGAGACTTATTGCTTTGTCGGAGGTCGTACAACCACGGGTACGGCCAACACCAACACGGAAGTCGAGTCGGTGCTGGTATACGGCATGGGCGAGCAGGCGTAATCCGGAGGGCAGTCCAGGTCCAGGAGGACCGAGGCGAGACAGATGCCCCCCGCCGCAGGCGCCGCTCTTCGCCCGTCAACTCTTCAGGGAGCCGAGGGAACGAGGTCTCCCTTTTTTCCCCATACGCAAGTAAATAGCAAGCGTGCCTCAGCGCGGCGTGGTGAAACGGGCGGAGGGTCGAGTGCGCACTCTCACTACACCTGAGTGACTCGCATGCGTCGCCTTGTGGCGTTCGAACGCTCGATGATGGCGGAGGAAATGCGGTACGCGTGTAGCCGGCACAGGTAACCGGTTTCACTGCTCTCCATAAGGTTTAAGGCCACGCCTTCTGGTAAGGAGGTTGGCGAGCTGTGGGCTCGCCCAACACAAGGCGCATCATCAAGGGGGGATAAAGACCGGTTTATTCCTGGTCATAAAAGAAAAGAGAACGTTTGCACTTTGCTGCGTAAACCAGTGAGAGCTGTGTGACATCTACGCAGATATTGCAGCCCCCACGTTTAGATTCGCAGGGGCCCGGCACTTGAGTTCTCGACCGCTAGCGCGACGCTCGGCAGCAGCTTCGTTGAGATTACCTTCTTCATTGTCGTGTGACACGCCACCCACTCCCCTCCCCCGCAGCTTACATCGTGTTTTTCTGGCTGAATAGAAGCGAGTAACACCTATGCATTTTTGAAAGCACGGACATCCGTCGGGACAGTTGGTCGAGCTCTCGCTGTTATAAAGCAACGACACCGTGCGGACGTTATTGCGACGATGCTATATATAATACTGCGTTCCCGTTAGCCAAACACATTGCTGGCTGTTTCGCTGTGCGCCTGATTCTTCGCTACAACATTCTCAACATCACGAGGCGGCACCAGCAAATTAAATGCTTTGTGTGACGCGATGCAAGAGACTGGACTTCCGGTGACGCAGCCACTCAGTCCAGGTACCGCTTCTGCCTTCATATCGACGCTGGCCGCTGGTGGACAGCCGCTGCAGAATCAGGATGGACGCTGCTTCCTCAGGCACCGTCCTCGAAAGTGTCTGCGGCTGGCCCGGGATTCCAGAACCACGGTGCCGGCGATCAGCGCTACCATGGCCCAGAAGCGCTGGCTACGTACTCTCCAATGGGCCGCTTGCGTACTAGCGTGACTATCGGCGAAGAACAGGCCGGACATGCGCAGTGGCGCTAACAGGAGCACTCGCTCGCACCTGAACGAAGGCAACATCGCACGCGTACGGCGAAATCATGTGTGCAGTCTCAGGGCCCCGTGCACGCGACCATTGCAACGTGTCATCGCTATGATTAAGTCGAATATCGACAAAGGTAATCTTCACAATCACTCGAGTGAATTTGCTCGATTTGTTCGGTGTTGCTTCAACAGTGAGTGGTCCCATTTCACTATTTCATCACTTGACAACTCATTATTACATCATAGCTACCAGTGAAGTGATCCACTCTACAAGGCAAAATTTTCCCGGGTTGACAAGAAAGTGACTCAACTGTAACTAAAAAGCCTGCACAGTGCTTGACGTGCCTAACCTGGGCTTCAATTATTTGGCTGCTGACTTGCCGATGAACCATCCTTAAGCAATCTAATATCTCTGGACCTTCCCTAAAAGTGTGCACCTTGTTGATTCTACCCTCAGAATAGTTAAGGAATGCTCTTTCTCAGCAACTTGACCGTCGTTTCTTTCTTGGCGATGGGAAATAGAAAACGAACACGCAAAATTTCGCAAATAGTGGTGGATACATGAGCGCCAACCGCATCAACGCCAGTTTCTTGTGAGAAGGTAAAAATTTTCCACCACTTCCCCACCTCGCCACCCCCTTTCCCCGTAGAAAAGAAAAATCACTGTCTATACTTTCCTTCAAGGTGTTTATTTCCGAGGCCTCTTTTATGGCGACAGAAAGGTAAATAAACATTGGTTTAGCCGACATCCACGACGACCTTTGCCAAAACACACTTATAGCCGTAACAGCCGTAACGCTTATGGCAGCACCAAGAGGCGACTTCTTTGGTTCCTTTTCAAATTTAGTTTGTTTTACCCGAGGATAGCTTTATAACATTTACCGCGCCATTACCGCGTTTTTTAGCGAAACTCTTAAATTACGTTCACTAAACATGCCGTGTAATTATCGCTGGAGCCCCCAGTATGTCACAAAATCTATACCCTGAACGCTAGATACCACCTCTCGCTAACGTTCCGGAATTTCGGGGCGCAGTTTCGGTTGACCGCTGCCACATGCCCTGCTGGTGCTTGTGCTGCCACAGCTGGCTTTTTCTCCTTTTTTTCACAGAGTAACCGCACTGCCAAAACGCCTCCCAAGTGTGCTCATGAATGACAAATCTAAAATTACTCTAGAAGAGTTTTGGAAGTTTTGCGAAATTCGGATGTCATGGGTTCGGATTCCACCGGCGGCATGCGGTTGCTTTTTCTTCTGCTTTTATTAATCTTCCCCTGAGGAAAAACCACAAATTAAAAAAAAAGACATACCCTATGCTCCTTGGTTTCTGTGGCTGTTGGCTTCAGTCATATATGCCATAACGAGCACCTCTTTTCTCGTCACTTGTATGCTTAGTAGTTTAACGAGGGTTCGATTCTGGTAGTCTTGATGCCATAGGTAGCATAAGAGGGTTCTCGCCCAGCTTCCGTCCTTACCGTTCGATCACGTTCCTACGTGGCACTCGTGGTAATACAGGACGTACTACATCCGCCGCTATGAACGAGGGTGGCGCTGGTGAACACTCACAAGGTTCGCTTACCCAACACATAAATACCCTCGAAAGCAACAGACTGGACAGCCGTCACCGTAGCTCAGTTTGTAGAGCACCAGATGCGAAATTTTGATGTCGTGTTCAGATCCCTCCGGCAGCATGTATCTGTTTTTTCTTCTGCTTTTTATTAATCTCCCATGGATGAAAAACCTCAAATTTAAAGGAGCAAAAAAAAAGAAAAGATGATTCCTTACGCTCCTTAATTTCGGTGGCTGTTGTCTTCCGTCGTGTGTGCCATAACAAGCACCTCTTCTCCCTTCACTTATATGATTACTAGAGTAGTTGACATGGATCCATAGAAAGCAAACTGTTTTATGATTTGTACGAAGTGTGTCGTCCCACGCATGCAATACTTTCCGTAGACGATTCGCACAGTACATAGCAGGGGCTGCCTTGTACATGGCTAACTGGTGCCGAAATTCCAATTACGTTTCCTTGCCGGTAGCGTGCGAATCCAAGTAGCATCGTGGCACGCGCGGCATGTTTTCTTTTTTTTCTTTCCTGCAAAATCATTCCTTACCCGCGTGCACATCCGAACGTACGGGTTTACTTATTACCGCCTCATGTCGGTTGAAATACAGCGGAAATTCGCGTTTTTTTTTCGTACTTTGAGCCGTTGTACCTGCAGGAGGACAAATGCCACAGCCGGTAAAGGTGGCCATGTCCTCATTCAGTAATTCTCAGAACATGTGCTTCAGCAAACGTCGTGTTCGCCTTTATTTCACTCTCTGTGACCCTCTTTCTTTATTTCCCTCCAAAATCATCCTCCCGCTTCCTGCCCTCCATTTGAATGCCACGTAAAGGGTCACAACGTTATGACGTTTTTTTTTCTCTCCCTTTTCTTTGGCGCCCGCCGGTGCATGCCTATCGCGACGCTCTGGTCGCGCGCCGGACGTCAGGGACCGATGTGACCGGGCGAGGACACCACCGCCGGGGCCGAGCGTCCGGTCACTACACGTCAGTGGCGGCGCACACCCTGCCAATGCGGCAAGCGCACCGCGGCGCCGGCGGCGTCGCTCTATGCGCGGTCAGCAGCATCGTGGTGGACGAGGTGCCGGAGTAGGACGTCTTGGCGCACAGCCGCAGAGGACGAGCGGCGCTGCCAGCGTTCGGGCCCGTGGTCAGCGTCAGCCGGGACCGCACCGACCAGCCTGCGATAAAGGAGAAGGCACCTGTGACTGCGCGAAGGGTTTTTATAGGTGCAGGGAGACATTAAAAAAATATAAACCAGTGATCTATGAACGCAAATAAAAGGAAATAAATAGAACAATACACGAGCAAAAGAGCAGCAGCAGTTACCCAAAAAGTTCGCAGTTAAAAAAAAACATTCCGAACTGCAGAAATATTCTTAGGAAAAATTGGAGAAATGTAGCGCAAGCGATGTAGAAAATACCTTGAAGTTAGAAGGGTTTTACGTGTAAGGTTGCAATAGTACATGGCTGAGCTCAATCTCTGTCTTTTTCTCTCTCTCTCTCTCTCACACACACACACACACACACACACACACACACACACACACACACACACACACACACACACACACACACACACACACACACACACACACACACACACACACACACACACACACACACACACACACACACACACACACACACACACACACACACACACACACACACACACACACACACACACACACACACACGCACACGCACACGCACGCGCACACACACACACACACACACACACACACACACACACACACACACACACACACACACACACGCGCGCGCACACGCACGCACGAGCGAGTTTTTTTTTAAAGGGCGGTATTTAAGAGACGTTAGTCGCTCTAAGTTACGGCGGCTGAAAAAAAAGATTGATTAAAGATATAGTACTCTAAAGATTAGTGGAGCATGTTTGAATGACACCGCCAATGGTGCAGATTGCCACCCATTAATTATATTATTTTGTTCTCAAAATAGTAACAAACCTTCTACTGTGTGGCATTTCCTGTACTTTTGTGAATAATTTTTCAATATATGGCCTCGTGTTTTCCTCAATGCGGCAGCGCCGCAGCTGCCGCCTTGAGTCATGCAAAAACAGCCAGACTGTTTCGTTGCAGAAGGGATCGGAAATAAGACTGCGTGGCTTAAGCTCAGCGGTTCGTGTTTATAAGTGGCTGAGGTTGCGGATAGCCGAACAGAACTTGTAGGCCTCATGCCAAATGACGCTGCTACTGAGGGGATAACAACATGCTTGTAAATCATTTATATCGCAACCGCAGGCTGCGATAAATGCTCTATAGAGAGTATAAGTCTCTGGTGAACCTTCGTTGCGCGCAGATTATAAACGCGCTCCTAATGAAGTGTTAAAACAGGGGCCAGTTGGTGCTGCATCTTATTTTACGGCGTGCTACAGCACAACACTGCTGAAGATGAGACAGACGAAAAAACAGACACGTACAAACGAGGCACATACCCACGAAGAAGGTGTTACATGTATAATAAACGGTTGCTAGTTCGTGCCTCATTTGTACTTGTCAGTTTCTTGGGTTGTCTCAACGTCAGCAGCGTTGTGTTCTAGCGCGCCGTAAACCAAGATCTATAGAGACCAGCGCAAGCGCTTTTTCCTGGCTCCTTTCACTCGCAGATTCCGCCGCTTCGAATCGGGAATTAAATTCCTGACCTCGGTACCCCCTCAGATGTTTTTACCCGCTGCTCTACCATGCCGAGGCCAGGCGCTGATGGAGCTACATGCGGCGCAGTCACCGAGGACTCGAAGTAATTTGCTGAGGTCCCGTGAGGCGCGCTGTAAGCTCGATGCCTTCACCACAACTCTCCGCTCGGAAGTTCCGAAATGCGGTCTGAATCGAGTATTTCGCGCTGTCGGGGGCGTGGGCTCACAGGGCTGCACCCTATGAAGAGGTGCGTCTCACTTGGTTTGCTCAGGCTTTGCTCTACGGAGAAAGTTATAGAGAGAAAACGCCCGCAATTACTACCTTATAAAAACAGCCGCCGCGGTGACTGAGTGGTTATGGCGCTCGGCTGCAGACCCGAAAGACGCGGGTTCGATCCCGGCCGCGGCGGTAGAATTTCGATGGAGGCGAAATTCTAGAGGCCCGTGTGCTGTGCGATGTCAGTGCACGTAAAAGAACCCCAGGTGGTCGAAATTTCCGGAGCCCTTCACTACGGTGTCCCTCATAGCCTGAGTCGCTTTGGGACGTTAAATCACCCATAAACCATAAACTACCCTATAAACGTTTAAATGCAGCACGTTGGAGCCTGCCGGTCATTTCACCAGTTCTAAGGAAATAGTACTGCTATTCTGTGCAGATTTTCACAAAAACTTTCGTCCCGACCCTTTCCTGGCTGCAGGGTTGATCACGACGAAAAAGTATGACTCGAGCGATGCCTACACCGGCAAGGTGTGAGCGAGTAGACAACTCAGCAGCAAGCAGCAAAGGCATTGAATTGAGGTAGAGAAGCTGGCGATGGCTGCTTTGCGTGTCAAGACGCGAGCTGCTTTGCAGGAAGAGAGACCGGGTGTAGCTGCAGTAGTTCGGGGCAAAATCTGAGCTAGCGACTAACCCCTTTTATGTCCCGGGTACAGATATAGTGTAAAAAAAGTTACGGAGGGCACTTAAGACTACTTACGTGCTGCTAATGCGAAATCACCATAAAGGCCTTTGACCTGAAGGATTTCGTTGCCGATGAGGCATATAATGATATCGCAATAATAAAAACGATCGTAATGAACACAGACGTTTTCCGCAGCGTAAGGCTGTGCTTGCGGAGCACAGGATAAGCTTTCAAGTTTTTCAGCTAAGCATACCATTTATTGCAGGGCACTTTGATGAGCCTGAGATCTCCGTGCATAACCAGTATGGTCAGTCATGCTCTGTTCGTTCACCGTAGCAGGATAAATGGGTTGAATTTTGGATTACTGATATTGTTTCACTTTATTGCTGCGCAAACAAAATTATTTCTCAAGACGAGTACTGTTAATTTTAAACAGTTATTTTCGTTTTTTTTCCAAAGACTGAATGCCTACATCTTATCAGCTTTCTTTCATGCCTAGAGTTCTGGGCTTTAGTAATAAAATACGAAGCAAACGCGACCAGAGTGAGTCCTCTGCAAACAGGGTGTAGAAATTGTGCGCTATTGTTTGGAATTTTAAAGAGAGAGAGAGAAGATATAAAATCAGTTACGAAAAAAGAAAAGGTGTTTTAACGAAAGGGGTATGATCAAGTAAAGAAGACTCCTTCCTGACGCGACATTACGGTCTAAGATCGTGATGGAAAGGGAATCAAAGGGTAGAAAGGTAAACGGCTTAGGTGTGTAGAGTGACGACGTTTGCGCTTAAGGCTTTGAAAATCCTCCGCGCTGTCAGGTTGCAGACAGCGAAAGTAAGAGGTGAACAGTCAAAAAGCAGGATAATGGGGAAAATAAAAAGAAAATAAAGCACTGAACACGGGATTAGACTTGTCCGAGGCGCTCAAGCGACATCTGGCAGAAGCCGCCGTGCGTTCAAGAATCTCCCCTGCTCTCCTCAGTGTGCGTCGCCAAGTAGACGAAGCCTGCACACCCTCGCTCCCTCTCCTCGCCTGTCGTCTCACGCGCGGCTTGATCGATCTCGCCGCCGGAGGCAAACAATATCTTGGTCACTGTGGCGCAACGTCTGGAGTTTTCAGCCGATTACGCGCCGTAATGGAACTTGTGAAATAAGCAGACCCTGCGCTCGATGTTGCATGCGCGGAGACGAACGGGAGAGATGAGAAGAGAATCGCCCTTACCCGACCAGACGGCTGAGGCTGTCCGCGGAATGAAACACGGCATACGAGGAGCTGTGTCCCGATGACAGTTCTACTTTTATTGCTGCCGGTCTCATCAGCCTCTGTGAGCTTGAATTTTTGCCGCGGCGCGATATACTGCCGAAGGCCGGTGCAGAAGCACTCGAAAGAAACATGTTATGCAGGTAACACCGATGGACCCGGGGTCATGTTGAGAATTATTGACTAAATTCTACAATAACGAGGTCCATATTCACTTCTACTACGCGAACGCGATACACATACATTGCCGCTAAAAGTGAGTGGTCTCATGTCACTGTCGTACGAGAAGACTGCTATCTGCTTCAGCGGTTGATCAGCGGTTGAGGCTGCGCTAACCCATTGGCTAGTAAAAGGTATGCTCAGACAACGGTCCGTCTGTCTGGGCCAAGTTCCCTGTGCTTGTTCAAGCTTGGGCTTGCAGAATTGTGCCGCTTCGTCTCTCGAGCCTTCACTTCACAAGAAGAAGCACGAAGTTCTGTGTTGCAATAGACAGGAAACTTCTGCTTCTGCAGCAATTCACATCAGCACAAGCCTCTGCACGCGTCGTTTTTTTTTCCAGGTAGTTCACGTTGGCTGAGAAAGTAAAAAGCCAAGAGCAGCACACCAACGATAGGATGAATGTTGTCGTGTTGCGGGCATTGAATGCGGCTTTTCGACAGCATCACGATTGCGTGTGAATTGTCTTGTAACGAAGTGATATCATTTTTTTCTGCACTAGCCTTTCAAGGTATTACACGCTTTCAGGCTCATAGCAAGGGTCTGTCTGAAACTGCAAATATTTTGGCAATTGCCAAACTTACAGTACAACGCTTCCGATCATAAAGGTTCGTAGGGGTGGGTCTAATAAATCCTATACCTCATCAATACATCATCTGATATCGAGACACACCTCTTCAACTGTTCCCCGTTACCAATCACCATGGCGCACACCCTTTTGCGCAGCAACACCGCCCAGAAGTCTGCGTTTCTATCCCACCCGCCTCCGTCAAACTGGGATAACTGGCCCAACACGAACCCTCGATCAGCACAACTTACTCTTACCAACATGTTTTATGTGTGTTCAAATGAGAAGGGTAATTGAGGTCCCATTAGCATTTTCTTTCAATAAAATGTTTATACATGATAGGCAAATGTCTCACCACAAGGTAATTGTACTTTGTTTTGCCAGAAACACCCTAGTATTTAAAAAAAATGTATATCACGCTAGGTAGAAAACTTCGATTTTGCGATTTCGCAAAATCGCTAGTTTGGATCACTGCAGAAAGTAAAACAAACTGTTTTGAAACCTTATTATTTTTCAGTAATTGTATCCAAACTTGCCTGTTGGAAACAGAGCTAAAATATTTTTGGATTCTCTAGTCTTGCAGCAAAAAAATTGCAAAAAAATTCCTTAGAAAGTAAGGCATTCCAATGAGAGCAGTTTTTAGGAGTACGATAATGGGACAAGAAGGATTAAGAAACTGAGGCTGAATTTTTCTCACTATTAATTCATCCTTTTTACTTTCGCAGGACAAAATTTTTACTTCTAGACGAGACAGACGATTTTTAATTAGGCGTTGAAATCGTTTAGAATTCGAAAAATTGAAAAAAAGCGAACATTTAGATTAACAACAAAACAACTTCGGTTTTCTTTAAAAAAATTTTTGAAACACCTTTAGTACCTGGTAATTCTAGATAAAAAAGAAAGTATGATTTTCAATTGTTTAAGCTGCAAAATTAAAGGCTTACCACAGTCAATATTTCGCTCACTTACCATTACTGCAGATTGTGTGTTAAAAACAGAACCGTCATGAATTCGACTTCGAACTTTGCGCATGTGCTTTTGTTTTAGTTAGCACAATGGCAAAGTCTTAGAAAATATCTCGTAAACATCGTTTTGCTTGTGAGCCCACTTCTAATCACGTTCATAGTTAATATAACTCCACTATTTGTCGTAACCTCTCCAGGTCGCGCTAATGCCAGCAAAGACAAATATTCCGTCCTTCCTAACTTGGATATTTTAATGTTATTTTATTCTTAGCTACCGTGAGTAATGTTAAGTCGTTATATTTTTTTATTTATTGTCTTTTAATAAATTTCACACGACCGCCGATTGCCCATACCATTATTAAATGTGCGTTTTAACACGGGCAAGCTTTTAAATTATAAATATCAGTGCCATCATGTGAAAAGAATATTTTAACTGGGCGATTAATTTAGGCTGTGGCACAAGATGGAGCAGGTTCAATTACTCCATGAACTTTCTTTACACAGGACACTGGCAGCGCGCATTAGCCCAATAACGCTCTCGTCTCTTGCGTATGCACGGTTTTAGGGTTATGACGGTCCGACATGCCAAAGTCAGTTGACAAAAAGTATCCGGCACTGAATCATTTCAATTTCAATGTGTTGGACGAAGCGCGAACTTCTCCAAATAAAAAAAATTTCTGGCGGTTTAGCATTGTTAGGCCCGAAATATTTTGCAAAAGCATTTTTTTGCAGGTGAACACCACCGCCCCGTACATGAAACCGCGACTGTGGTGTCCACTGACCCATGTAGCCAGTTATGCGCTTTTCCTTTTCATGATATCAGCAGAGTCTACAACGTTGTCGACGCCAACGCCGATGAACCATTTCAAGGCCGGTGGCTTATTGCTCCAGTAACGCGTTTTTGACCAAATGTTGTCTACGCAAACGCAAGCTGCGCACCTCTCTCTGTCACCACCGTCACGTAGCTGAAAGCACGATTGAGGTATGCACTGACCCAGGGAGCCAGTTACTAGCGTTTCCTTTCCTTTCGTGACTTTTGCGCACAGATGGAAATTCATCAACACGACTATGTGCAATGCGCAGCGCGAGAGTTCGGCAGTTTAACACGAAGCGTGCTCGGCTGCCGCGATATCATAATGTTCTCGTGCAGTGGCCAGCGAAGCTGCTCTGTTCGCGCCGCCGCGGATTCGAACCCCAGTCGAGGCAGTATTTATTTTATTTCTGCAGAAATCTGAGAGGCTTCATACAGACATCGCCTTATTGAGGATTGCCATAGTGAAGTAGTGCTTTCGCACCAATAGCTTTTTCATGGACATGACTTCGTTCATAGCAAATAAATAGGAACCGTTCATGTCGCTATCGGCCGCAAGGAGTGGCCCCAAACAAGACCACAAATTAGTGCGGAACTGATTCCACTCCGAAACAGTGGAGTAGGCCACCCAAGGACTACCTAAATTAAATTCGACATCTTTATATTCGATACATGTGGTTGTCGTGCACTTTCTCAGGTCTCTTCTATCCTGTCCTAAAAGTCAGTAAGCTGACTATGCCGAAGGTCCTGAATGCTAATACCATTCAGTTTTGCTCTGAAAGCGCTTACGAAGCCATTGGCTTTTTCTAGGCTTTTATTTTCAGTAGAGATCAAGGTGTGTAGCGTTTGTTAACTATCCCAACATTGCCATTGCACGCACTTTTGCTGTGCCCTGTAGCCGGAAAAATGAGCTTTGTTTTATGATATTCCTTGTGTGTGAGTTCATGAAACTAATTATTGCCCTTACAGTAACTGGCAGCCCTCTCAATGGCAAACGTTGTCATAGCATATAGATAGACTCGCTGTGCAGATGCATATGGCGCCTTGGTTTCGAAAGAGCCAGCCATGCATGTGCCGGCTCGTCAGACATTTCGCCGGAAATAATAGTGAACCTCTGCACCCAATGTTTTGACGTGGAAACGCATGTGAAAAACTGTAACTATCTTTTTTTTTTTGCCAATGGTACGCTTTGACTGCGTTTGGAAGCCCAACTGTATAGTACTCGACAAATCGAAAACGAAAAACGATACATTTTATTGTTGGAATAGATTTTGCGCACTTGTGGGGAGTAATTCGGTGCCTTCCTTAAAAATTATTTGATTAGCAATAATGAAGCCTCAGTTATTTAACCATCTAATTCGACTCCTAATTTTCGTTTCGGTTTTCATGCTCACTACGAAGTTCAAAAATTTTTTGTGGTGAAAGTTGGCTCATTTTGGCAAAGTTGTCCTTACCGAAAGACCACGCGGCAATAGCTGGCCGACATATGCACTGAATCTTCTTGCTTCTCTGATAAAGGGGCTTTCCTTCCTCATTTTGGAGTACCAGAAGCAAAGTCACAACCATACTGTTTCGCGAACCTTTATGTTTAATAAAAGCAACTACCGTTGATCTTAAGGCTATGAAGGTTTGAGGTAAGCGTTTTATAAATCTGATTCTAAGCCAAATTGCCATGAAATACTTTTAAAAAAGGAAAAAATCCTGAATCTCATTAGCCAAACATATAGGAACCACGTGAAAAAGAAAACGTATTCTTGTTCTGACTTACTAAAAAACGTTCAAAAACATGCTTCCAATGTATTTTCTGAGCCTCTGCCATTGAGCTAACTAAAACGCCACCACATGCGCTCAGTCAGAAGTTGAATTCATGACAGCTGTTCTTTTTAACGTAAAATATCCAGTATGGCGGCTGGAAGAAATGTGATCATTGCTAGGCCTATAACCTTATAGTTTAAAAGAAACAATGCAACAAATTTTCTTGGTATATAATTAATTACCAGGTACTGAAAGTGTTAAGGAAAATTTTAAAGAAGCTCGGACACGTTTGTTTTTCTTATCTCGCCGTCACAGTTCGCCTGTTCTCGAATTTTTTTTCGAACATACTTCTGTTAGGCGAGTTGGATGTGGAATAAGAAAGAGAGTTTATTTGCAATAAGGGAGGAATTACTCCTTAATTACAGTACACGCAGTAATGTTGCCAGTAGCAGACAGGACTGCATTCCCTGCTTTTTTCTTGGGGAAGAAAATATTTTACGCGTAGATATGTTGTGGTGTGGAAATGGTAGCTGATAAAAAATTCCAGGTTTAACATTTTCATAAGTAGCCGCATTCTCATACAGAACAGAACAGAACAGAACAGAACCCCGCAATGTTTGTCATTCAGACATTTCATGGCAACCGGCAGGTAAGCATGATGAAATCTCTGAGCCTCGAATTAATTTGGAACTGAAACATACTGTTAAATGAAGCGCGTTTTTCCAGTTTTTTTTACGCATCCATCGACTCGCAGTTTCAGTGTTGATTAGAATAGTTGTTCAATACCTCATTCACGAGCCCGCTAGACTATGTCTGGTTTTTTTCCCGTTTTCTATTCCTCGGGGAAAAAAAAAACCCGCAAAAGCAGTTTTTTTTCCAAATCCTCCGGGTGTATTTTTTTTTTGTTTGAGCTCTTCCATAATTACTTAAGATGCAAAAAAAAGGCATTGTTCAGAGGCTACTTAATACAGCGTTGTCTGTGCAAGGCATAGATATAGATGAAGGCACTACAGGCGAAAACAGAAACCAAAATTCCGTACCCAATACAGGCCTTCCTTTTCTTTCGCCTTGACACCGAAGGTAGCGGGACCAGGCGGACCAATCGTGGGGACTAAGCGGCGGTTGCCATAATGGCTGGCTCTCAGAGTGCATCACCGAGCTTAGCGGGAAAATAAAGAAAAGGACATTCATGCGCAGTTCTACATCGCGCTCTGTTCGTACTTAGTTGCATCTACCTAGTGCAGAAGTGTTCTTTCTTCTTCAACGCCGCGGACAGCACAGAGGCAGCGCTGGCGCCTCAGTCCTTATCGGGCGCTAACAGTCGGGCCGTCGCCAAGTGCAGATCGAAAAGAACACTGGCGCAGCAATCCAGATTGGTGGCTCGGCGGCGCGAAGACATCACGCTGCTGTCGTCGCAACAGGCCGCGTAATTTGAAACGTAAACAAGCCGAGGCAATTCACTCGACTTCATAGATTCAGTGGAGTTTGTCGGGAATTATGTATGTTCAGGAAATTACCCAGCAGCGGCCCCGGGTAGCTGACGAGGGAGCTATTCTGATAAACTTCTAATAACAGCCAGTACCGTGATGCTGTCGTGCCTTCATATTATGCTGTTTGGAACATGTCATGATGCACGCTAATGGCTCGAAACGCAATTCACGCTTAATTATAATAATCGAAAAAAACATGTGAAAAAATGGGGAGGGCGGACGGGGTTTGGCGGTGTACTTTTATATTAATGATTCGAAGAAAACCGCTTGCAGGTATATAAAATATTCAAAGTGGAAGGTAAGCAAATCAACGCTGTGGGAGGCGGAAAATGAATTTCTCGTTGAGTAAGTCAAAGAGGCTGTCATTAAATGTTAAAGGGGTACTGCGACGCTAATCAAGCATACGGGTTTTATTGTTCGTGCACATAATATGGGAGTCTGCGATGCCTGAACGGCTGACGAAACTGCTTAAATGATATAGTATTCAATATTTTAATATTCTCTAGAAATTCTCGTTGCTATTCCAGGGCGTCGGAACGCAGCGGTCATTTTCGGCAGCGGAAATGAGGTGAGGGGCAGCCAGATTAGGCTCTGCCTTTCTGATTGGTTGGGTGTCCAGGCTGAACTTACTTCCTTTATATTATATTCGGAAAACGGATTCAATATGTCTCTGAGTGCTGTAAGCTTTTCGCATAAGAAAAAAAAACTGAAAAGTAGTGAAAGCGAACGAAAACTAATACGATTAACGCTAGGGGACCTTTTTCAACTAACTTAAAATAAAAAGTCGTTCAACACACCGTTTTCGAAAATATGAAGAGAAAATCCAGACAAAAGGCGAAATGAGGGGGGGGGGGGGGGGGCGGGGTCTGCGGTAGCTTTCCAAAACAACCAACGCCAAAGGAATTACAAAGAAACATCGAGGAGTTTTATTCGTTGAGTTAGTGGCTCCAGTCCTGTCTGCGGGGTATACGCGGAGCTATGATGTCGAAAAAATGTCAGAATGCGTGGTTATGGGATGCGCTGCCAAGGCAACAATTGCATGTTAGCTTCCGCTGCGCGTGTGCAAGACGCGGTTCTGATTGGTATCGCCCAGTCTCGTCACTGGCCGAGTGAAATGAGATTTTTTCCGATTTTCTCATTTTTATTTTTTTAAAGTAGGAAAACTTCTGTTTACAGGCTCAGATTATAGTAATGCTTTAATCACTGTTCTCTGGAGCGATCCCTTGAACCAGAGTAATCGGCAGTGAAAAAAACGTAGCGATGTCCCCTGAACAAAGAACAGGTGAAGTGCTCTGTTTTTAGGTACATCTTTTGATAAATTTTGTGTTACGTTCGAGGTAAAAGCGAAAAGCAGCGCTCACCGATGGAAACTTCACAGTCACCTTTCTGAAGATGTCGAGTACCGCACTCCATCGAGAAAACTACGGCAGTGTAGCTGCCTCCCTTCTACCACCCACGTCTGGAGCATCATCGGTTACATTTGCAATGCTATATGCAACACACTCATTCGCACAAAATCCATGATATGGATGACAATGAATACAACAAGGAAGAAGAGGCAAAAGCTAAGTGCAGGGAGAGTCTGACATTACTCGTCCCGCAGCTCCTGGACATATACCGAACAGATCCGGCTGCATATTAGTGCGGTGATTAAGATCCACGAAGGCCAATGCGGCTGCCTTACTCAGTCGGCCAAAGATGAAAGGGCCACGTCGCATCTCCTCGGATCAGCACTGGAGGCGCAAGCGCGACAGGCGCAATGGAAACGAAATACAATCGAGCAGAGACCGGCAACGGAGGTGACCGCGTGGAACCTCGATAAATTCCGACTACTCCAAAGAGGATGACGTTGACATGAAGTGAAGGGTCTGAAAGAATCCAGTCTCGTCGGGATGGTACATGACGAAAGCAGATGACGCCAACCAAAAGAAAAGAGATGGAAACACGTTTCTCTGTCACAGCCATTAGACCACTCACTGGCTAATGCATCCCAGGCTGGCAGCGCCGAAAGCAATGTTGGCGCTCCGCGTATGATGTTGCGCGCCGCCCACAATTCGCCCAAAGGCGTCCCGCTAGGGGAGTTCACGGAACGGAAAGGTGGGATGCCGAAGCTCTGATGCTCGGTCTAACGAAGGACTTCGCCTGAAACGCGACCACAGAGAAGTGGACGGATACAACGGGATAAGAACACAGCCGTTATCTGCGATGTCTGTTCTCTCTGACGTCTCTCAAGCGCAACCTTTTGATAATCGTGAATCAATAAGCGCCGCAAAACCGCTTTATCTTGGATACTAGGCTACCCTCTAGACTTGCTCCTCAGGTGCGCCTTTAAGGTTCCTTTAAACAACATCGTGTGAGCCTCCTAACATGTCATCCCGTAACCTCATATCCCGTTCCCCACGGTTGAATGTAGCCAAGGGCGGTGGTTGTTTTCCCAATGAGGGCCAGTTATGAAGCCGTGGAAGAAGTTAAAAAGTGAGGAAGCTTCAATGGGCACAATTGCTGTTGGGCACTGGAGCTCCATAGCGCATGATTTCAGTCCCATTACAGGGCGACTAAACTCAAAGGTTTAATGGCACTAAGGGTGACTAGAATTTTCCTACACAATGCCATGTGATTTTTTCTCTATCTCACAAGAGCAAAATGGGCTGCCCGATGAAGTACTACGTGTTTCGCTGTTCATAATAGTCCTGCTTTTTAGAGACTGCTCGAAGTAATTCGACCCTGTTCCTCGCAATCATCCTCCTCAATAATTTTCATAACGAGGGTTATTTCAAACACAGGTGATCAAGAATCTCTGCTGAATGTGTTGCGCCAGAAAGAAGCAACTTTAATTAGCGAAGAAAGTTGGGCGAGCTGGTATAGATTGATGGTAGATAACAGCGCGGTGAAACAGGGACTGAAGAGAAGGGAACGTTGCTTCTTTCAGGCGCAACACATCCAGCAGGGACTCTGACCCCTGCGTTTAAAATAGGTCTCGGGATTCAAATTTATTGAGAAGGATGAACACGGATTGAAGGAAACTTGGAGAAAGAACACGGACTGAAGGGAAGAAACGAGGCGGAACAAGCGCTGTTCCGTGTTCCACTGCGCTGCTGTCTACCATGAAAGAAGCGCACGAATGTGCTTTCTTTTTGCAATCTACGGGCAGCGTGGTTCGCGCTCTCTAAGCGACCTTAACTGTGGCTTGCTCTGTTGTGCACAGAATAAAGGGCCATTTCAAAGCCTTACGCCCTATGTTCTATCTAAAAGAATTCACAGATGATCATACATTGCGATGGGACAAATAAGCGACACCTAGAGTTTTAGCTTCTCGGCGTCGCTGTAGCACCAGGAGGATCTTGTTCCTCGCGTTGCCTCTGGCGCCCAAACCGTTGCTTTTGCTAGAGAGAACTAGAAGATAGAGTGTGCCAAACGAAAGCCAAAAAGTGAGGCAAAAGAAGGGAAATTTTCGCTAGGATCGCTGAGAACGTTATCCTTCCCTAGGTGCCTTTTTAGAGGTGGCAGAAATTGCTTTTTTTGCCTCAATGTTGATACACAGGTGGCATAGGCGTTTTACACACTCTGTCTTCTAGTTCACTCTACTTTTGCGGTCGCCGGGCACGACAATCTGCTGCGGCGTCTTCGCCATTGCCAGAGAAGGTAGAAGGAATGGGAGGGGACAATACGCACGTCCAAACGCTTTGAAAGCAGGAGCAAAACTGAGCTGAAGCACGTGTCACGTGCTCTTCTCGCGCCAGCGAGTGCTTTGTGCGGTGACGTCGCGGCGCGTGTCAGTCGGAGCTTAAACGTTGTGAGTGCCGCATTTGCCGCAAGGGGCGCTGGGAAAGTTAAATCACAATAGTTAAGGCACACAACGATAGCAATTGAGGTACACAAGTAGTTAAGCCAGGATTGCTCGTTATCACCGTTGCTGTTCATGATTCTTGTGAATAATATGAGAAAGAAGCCTAGGTTATAACCTCGCGTAGAAAATAGCCGGAGAGGTAGCGGAAACGTGTCTCCCGGCTTTAATGCTGTATTATTAGTTGACAGCCAGAGAGGTTTGCACACTCTTGTTAATATTTGTAGAGACTAAAGGGACGCTCTAGGCTTTACTTTTAGCGCAAGTAAATCAGGCTCGATTGTAGCCGAAGATACCACTGATCGGGTGTTTACTATACAAGTCCATCAGGTACCCAGAGTGAGAGAATAAAAATATATCGAGGTGTGGGTGAAAGTAGGAGAGACGTACATAGAAAATAAGTACGAAAATATTACTAGGGTAAAAGGGCGAAGAGATGCCGCGATAATAGAGCATAGAACATTATGGAGCATAGAAAATAGAGCAGAGCATAAGTATTTTGAAAGGACTAAAATTGAAAATGCACTTTTGCGGCTAAGAGTATGAATTCAGTTTTTGCTAGAAATAAATCAGAGAGCTGCTGCCATGTTAGCACTAATTGCCCACGGCAAAACCACAAATGAGGCAGTACAGAGGGACACGGGCTGGGCATTGTTTGAGAAGCGTGAAGCTCTGAGTAATATATTCTGTCAAGAACCCCTGAGGAATTCGTACAAGAAAAATGAACATTTAAAGTATTTAAGTATTTATACAGAAAGAGGATTGATTCAAAGGGGCGGAAAAGGATTACAAAACCTACCGGTAACTATGCAGGAGACCAGAACGGGAAAATGAATAGCTTTAAACGCCGAGTAAAGATAGCCGAGAGTAAGGGGGGAATTAATTCGATGAAAAAACAACAACTTTGAACCAGTAGAGGAACCGGAAAAGGCAAATCAAGAAGAAATTCTTCTATTCAAGAGGAAATGCCCTGTTGTTCGAAGCGAGATAAGGGGCATGTGTTGGAATGCAAAGCTATAAAAATAACTTTAACAAAGATATTGACATGTGTGGTAAGTGTGCTAAATCTATAGAAACAATTGTACATACTTCATATTTTACTGGAATGCCGCAGCATTCATTCAGATGTCGACGCAGGCAGTCACTACCCCCAAGGCTCTAGGGTTTAGAGATAACAAAGGTAACGTGAATGAACCTGCGATAGGCTCTAGTAAAACACGACTGCAAGATTGGTGGCTTAAAAGCAGGGCCGTGACGTAAACACACACGTTCAGGATTCAAAATTGGGTTAGCGTACAAAAGTCAAGACACATTGTTTTCCTTTTAGAAGGAGGAATTAGAAGAATATACTTGAAAGTTTGACAGAATGATCAGGTAAGCATAGAGATGAAAAAACACACGAGCATAATTGTAGCCACCATAATTGAATTTCAAAGCGGGCGCTTCTAACATCCATTCATTCGCAGCCAACAGATCGCGGCGACTTAGGCGAAAAGGGTCCACAATGCTGTCCCTTTAAAACAATGGCCATGTTTATCGTACATTCTAAAAATGGCTGTGTATCGAGACTAACGCGCGTAGTACTGTCGCAAGCCATTTGTCTACACTTCCGATGGCGCTATTTTGTCACCTATGTTGCTTGCGGCCATAAAGACCTCGTATTATCATTACCATAGTCCCCACCTATATCCATAATAATATTCATCTGCTCTACAGAGAAATAAAAACAAAAACACTAAAGGGTTCTTGGTGAAAACTGTTCTCCTTGAAAAGAAAGAAATGCTGTACATTTATTCACGACAGCGAAGTCTACCTTGCAAATGTTGGCTTTGTGAAAGCTGCAAAAGGGCGAAACTGTTATGGTATCCTCTAAATTCACCAATCTAGCTTACTGAAAAGACCGTGTAGGACAGGATGTGTTTGAGGCACTGGTCATTCATTTTCAGAAATTATTCTGCTTTTTCGAGCAGACAAATGATAACGAATGCAAAAAAATGCTGGAATAAATTATTGCACCCAGCTCCTCACATCTTTGATTGGCAACTTAGGCTGAGTAGTTCTTCAGCAAATGGGCTCAACTGCCGCAGCAAAAGAGTGTTTTCGTGAAGATCGCGTGCGCGAAGTAATTAATGGTATGCGTCGATAGTTCGGTCGTACATTTTCGCACGGTATTTCTTCCTCGCACTTCAAAGCGACGTATCCTGCCACGCATCAGTAAAGGTACGTCCGCTTGCTAGTTACTGTTTATTTCCAAGCAATATCCTCAATACCAATAAAGTCAGTAAGCTCATAATCGAGTTAACTGATGAGACAATGAAATGGAGTTTAAATTCCAGGCTCGGGAGGATCAATCCTTGTGAAGGATCTATCATCTTTTGTGCAAGTGATGCTCGCCGAAATTCTGTACACAGGTTCGCAAAGATTTTCACAAGTCTAGGTACGTGAAACTGATTTTGACTGGCGTACGCCTTAGCCAGTAATCATGCACCGAGTACGGTAGCCATGCGTGCAACTACTGACTCTTGTTAGCAGGAATGGTTTACAAGCGTGACTTCAGCTGAGCGTGCACAGGACTGCCTAAGCCGCCGTTACTGTGGCTGTTCACACAGTGTTGATGAAGCTCGTCAAGATTGGCGCATGATGGCCTTAGCTGCTTATGTGCCATAAAAACCAACACAACAACAACAAGCTCCTCAAGAGGAGAACCTTGTCACCAAATGTTCCGCTTTGTTATGGACATGTCTAGGGATCTGTGTTCTATTAAGTCGTTAACTTGTGTGCAAATAAAATTCGACATGATTTGTTAACTTTTTATATTGATCGTCATTGGTGTCAGTGCGGGTTAGGGAATAGGTGCTATTTCTGGTACGTGCGGCGAAAACAGTACGCGCCGTGTGCGCTGAATGCAGGGCAGCGATTGCAGAAATTCTTCCTGGCGCTCGCAACAGTAAAGAAATAAGAGGGAAGAAGGAGTGAGCGAGGCGACAACAACAAAGACAACAGCTTAGAGGGAAAGGTATACGCACTCTGTCTGGTGACAAAATTCGCGCGAGTCTGCATTTACGGGCAAACTGCAGCGCACTTGGCGAACTTTCACACAAATAGAATCGCTGTTTGAGAGGCGCTGCACGAACTATTTGCACCAGCTAGCTTATTTCTCCCGGACCGAAAAAGCGATGGGAATCCAACACTGCACATGCGTCTGCACCCTTTGACACTGGCCACGGGGCGGCCAAGCAGCGGATGCGCCGCGCCGGAGAGGCACTCACGTTTCGGGTATTCAGCCCTGCGCCGGTGTCCACAACGAAGCACGTTCGCCAGGCCCTGGCGGAAGGTGGGTGTCATGCCGCCATAGATGATGGGATTCAGTGCGCTGTTGGCGTACGCCAGGTACGTGCACCAGAACGACGCTGGCGAGAACCACGAAGGCAGCTGCGCCACGAGTAAGTGGGAGAGGAAAATGAAAAATGCTGCCCCACAGTTACGCATATGGGCGCACACTGAAAAACTAATACTTACGAGGCGCTCGCTTTAGTGACTGCACTCTTCCGTTTTTTGACATGAATGGCTTGTTTTTCGACGAGACCTTGTAGTGCCGTAGTAGAACGTTCTTACGGACTAGTTGATGCATTCCAGATAAAAAGTAGGACTGCGCGAATGGGACAAGACAGGTGAAAGGGGAACGCCTGTGTTTGTCGTTTTCGTTCCTTTTTCGCCTGTCCTGTGCCATTGGCGCAGTCCGAGCTTTTTCTTTTGTAGCGCCTCTTGCTGTGCGGAGGTAATGCTAGCTAGATTCACATTGCTTTCATCGCCTTCTTCCTTGGAGGCGCAGAACATGATAAGCTGAAACATTAATGGATAAAACTAATTTGCTAATTCCATGCATTACTCAATCTACGACTTATTAGACCGTGTGCAGTGCCCATCGTGCAATGAAACCGAGACGCCGTGTCAGACGCTTTGCAGCATTCTGAGACGCGATGCCTGCCAGCCTTGGTCAGTAGTTCTCAACGTCATTGATTATGCTTTTTTTAAAGCTCTTTCGTTTCAAGAACATATCTTCTACAATATGCTTATACGTGCTCTTTTACTAAAGTGATTTTTGCACAACTTCTTCAGGCCAGCTCTGATCAATAGTGGCTGCATACTATAGGACCATGGTCAAATAATAAGTGAGAAAGTAGATACCGCTGCTCTCGACAAGCAAGCAATATGTGGCCTCGTGTTCACAGTCACGAATGGCCGGCAAACAACTGATTCGACGTAGCGACAATACAATCTGAGCTAGCGAGCGACTGCTGTCGACCGACCTCCCCTGCTTTAAAGTAATGAGAATGGCCTGGTAATCTCTTTGGCTGTTTGCTTGCGCATTAAGAGCTCCTCGTGTCACTCTTTCCCCAGGAACCTGGCATGTGGTGATCGCTTTTCGTGTGCACTACACCACTGTTCATGGAAGCGTGTCTTGAACTGGCCCACAGCGTTGTTCTATGCTTATGGTTTTATCATTTCAGAGATACTGAAACCTGATGGCCGCACGTAGCAGAAAACAACGATTCTGATTTTACCCTACAAATCGGAAGTACGAGTGTTGGATGAAAAGTTGACAGCTGCATTTATCGAATTCGGAACACAATGATAGCTACAAGCTTCTTCATTTTTCTATGCATACCTAGAACTTTGCTTATTTTAATGCACAGCTTATTTTGCGAGAACCTCACAGCCTATATTTTTGTATAATGATACTCGGTGTTTAAACGTCTGTGGCAATCTTGCATTTCGGTGTATGAGGAAAATATTTGCTCAGCATGGAAGACAACAGCTTTTAATAAAGAATAATTTATTTGTAAGGTGCTCGCACTTGAACATTCGCAATATTTGTTCCCAAATATCTAGGCTTGCGGCAATGAGTGCGTTTCCACTGATTGCGGTAAAAATGTACCAATAAGATTGGTACTGACGCTTGTTGAGCGAGTTCGTTGTTCTACCGCTAAACAGCGCGAGACCAGGACGAGACAAGAAACTGGAAAGTCTCTTTGAAGTCCCGTCCTGGTCTCGCGCTGCTTAGCAGTTATGAATATCGGTATAAAGTGCGTAAGCTATGGTTTCACGTAAGCATAGAACAAGAGAGGGCCTAGAATACTCTCATGAAGCACGGTATACTTTGTGTGTGTAGCGAGGATATTTAATACTCATTCCGCAATCGCTAATGTCCATTAGGTAAATGGCTTGATGTTTAAGGGTAGCACTTCGAACACAATCACAAGATGTTTCGATTAAAATTTCGCCTTTAATTCAGTCGAAAATCTTAGGAAAATGATGAAATACGCCTAGTGGCATTTTGTTTCGCGCTGTTTAGGATTAGTCCTCTTTGATGCGTACAGATGCCTCTGTAAATGGACCTGCCTGAAACTCACATTGCGATGTCGTCATAAGAAATTTGACGCAAAAATTGTGCAAGCCTTTAGAATTTCGCTTATATTGTATTGAGAATGTTGTCATTTGCCTGTATTTTTAAGTTATTTGTATTACTGCGTTTGTATCGCGCTGGCGTTTAACATTTTGTAATCGCTGAACAAGCATGCAAGGACACAGGGAAGGCTGTAAATACGAGCTAAGTTCTTCATTCATTTCGTAACCTATTTTGACCCCGAGAATTGCTGTGGGCTTAGTAAGGATAGCGTACAATTAAATTTCTTTCACGCGTGCTTAGCACCAATAATTCCATCAAAGAGGCATAATAATTGCGCTTTGCATATTGCAGACAAACAACACTTATTTAATTTTTTATGTACTTTCTAAGGGCCTTCAGTACATTAGCGTTACGACTTCGCAGAAAATTTTGATACAGCTTCCTATTTATGTGATTCATCTTGGATATCTTCGGTGCCATACACAGCTCACCAGCATATTATTTTTTTTCGTTGCTTCGTATGGGACGTGCCTTCTATTATAAAAAACAAAACAAAACCGTTCAATAAAATAATCAAATGCTATACAAGGCGAAGAACAAGATAACCGGTTATTTTACCCCGTAGCCGCTGTTTGTCTTCATAAGTGCGTGCCGGTTGTGTTACGCCCCGAATTTAAAGACTGCAACAGAAACCCCATTATCGGTCTCTGTTGCTCTTCATTAATTCTGGAAACCTCTACCATATATGCATAATATACATCTTTTATACTCTGAGGCAATAATAATCGCATCGGAGAGAACTACATGGAGTGAGTTTCCTTACAGGTTTAACGGTCGGATCGACAAGGTGATTAGTTGCCCATAACGCACTTATTCACAGACTGAGGCTAAACAGCGATCAATCTAATTGTCCCTGGAACTAGTTCATTGCCCGTACAGAGGACGCTCCTGCAGCTCCAAACGCACGTGTCACTAAGACTTACCGGCTGGCTATGAACTCCATTGTCTCTGAACTGAGAAAACAGGACGATGACTTGGAATGGCATCCAGCAGAGGACAAACACAACAAGCACCACGCAAACGAGCTTCACAACCTGCAACAAACCGACAATAAAAAAAACACTGTGGTTAGAACAACACGTATAGCACTGTAAGAATGCCTGACACGAAGAAAAAATTACATCAGGAAACAAAGTGAAATACACCACTGTCTCAAACAAGTGTTCAACAGAGGAAGAGCATGACTGAGAATAGTTTTTTTTTTTCGTTACTAATTGTGTACGTGTCAGTTTTAGCAACTGCGCTTCTTCTTGCATCGGAGAATAAGCTGAGCGCCGGACGAGAACATGAGAGGTGCATCAACGCGTAAACTATGGCGCGAGGCCGACATGCCGTGAAATATTGCACTGCGCAAGTTTTGTGCCGTGTACGTTGGCGTGGCTAGCAGCGCATGTCCCGCAGCGGAGCTGAAAAGCGTTTTATTGGTTTATGAAGCTTACTGCTTCGGAAAAAAAAAGAAAGAAGAAACGACGTTTCTTCAGATCATGGAGTTAAATAAAAGATTGATAGAAACAGCAACGCGAAGTGAAGTTGATGCGCTACGACGTAGAAAAAAAATATCTACTCATATCCACGCTACGCCGGGCTGGACTACTGCAGGAATGTATTAAATGCTCCAATATGGTGACTATGACGGCAATCTACCCTTTTTTCCTCACGGAAGCTTCCATAGAAGCGCATGTATGCTGTAGAGGTTATCTTTTTCTCCTTCTTCTAGCACATCTTCTTCCTTAACACTCTCGAGACTGCCCTTGTGGGCCTCTACAAGGCAGCTCTCAACCTCCCTATCACTACCTCTACCACTAAGCTCTTTGCCACAGGCCTCTTCCATCCTCTTCGTTCTCTTCTCAGTCTCCATCGTGACTTGCAACTTGCCCGGCTTTCCCTTACCCGTCAGGGTCAGTGGTTATTGACTCAAGCGGGTATCTCGCCCATTCCAATCTCCCCGTTTACCTCTCCTATTCCCACCCCCGCTCCCAATCTTCGTATCCTTCCCCTCCCGACCAACATGTCCCCCGTCCTGCACGCCGGACGTCGTCATGCGGCCGCACAGCACCATTCTCCTCTCTTTGATACCCAGGGTGTAGCTTACACGGATGCCTCCTTCGTGGCTCCTCGAGGTTCCTGCGGCTACGCCCTGTACCATCCACACCTCCCTGCTCCTGAAACCCACACCAGCGGGCCGTATCTACACCCTCCAGACGCATTGTCCCTCGAGGTCCTCGCCATTGCGCATGCCCTCCAGTCATTTGCCCTCCTTCCCTCTCTCCAAGAGTACACAGTCTATTCAGACTCACAAGCCGCTATACACCACATACAGAAACGCACCCTGACTCCTTCTCTCCAACAGGAGGTCGAACGAGCGGTCTCCGCACTGCAGCCTTCCATCGTTTTCCTCCGCTGGGTCCCTGGGCATTCAGGGATTGACGGCAATGAGCTGGCTCATCAGCTCGCCCGCGACACACTTTTCCGGGCACCGTTGATCCCCTGGCCCAAGCCCTCGGAGAACGGTGGGAGGCTCACCCTTCGCCGCACCATAAAAGAGGTCTACCTTGAGCTCCGCCTCGACAAACGCCTTTACCCTCCTCCTCATCCATCACTCACGGTGCTGGAGTCTCGCCTTCTTCGGCACATTCAGATGAATGCACTTATCACCCCGTCCCGCCTCTTCCTCTATCGCTATCGATCGGACCCTTCCTGTCCCAACTGCCCCTGCATCTATGCGGACCTGGCCCATTGCCTCTTCTATTGCCCGGCTGCTCAGCAGTCGGGTTCCTTCCCCCCACCCTTTCTATCCATCACCACCTGGCTCGACTGGCTTGGCGCTGAAGGGGAAGAAGAACAGCGGCTTCTGGTCGCCCAGGCGGTCGACATGCTCGGCCTATAAATTATGGTCGAATAAAAGTCTTTACTACTACTACTACTACTACTACTACTTCCTTTCCTTTGTATTAATCTTTTTCCAAGCCACCTAGATAACACTGCTTTCTATCTTCCTTTCATTGTAGTGTGCTTAAATAGAAAACTGCGGACTCAACGGATTACCACCCCTTTCCTCTGTCCTTCTTATTACGTGAGCTATCAAAGCCGCTATTTAAACTTTTCGAGGCTGTTCCAGCTTCTTCGTCTACCATTTCTTCCTTCTTACGTATGAAGTATACGTTATGTGTGCGCTGTGCACTAATAATAACATGGGCGGTCTTAATTGTCAACCAGGTGAGCTTGGATGGACGGACAGACGGACGCCAACGTGCGTACATGAGCAAATGAAAACGTAGCATTTCGGTATTCTTTTTATTGCATTGCTGCATTAAATAGCTACAAAAGAATATAGAGTTAGCTTATAAACCCTGACGTAATCCCATTTATGTGTAGTACCAGCAAACTCATTTGCTCTGCACTGTGAAAGTTTTTTTTTCCCCGCGTGCTCCGAATCAACGCAGTGGCGTGTTTACGGTGATTTAGTCTACGGCGGCGCCGGGCATTTGCGGCTGCGGCGCTAAATGCTCGAACGCGCTCATGCATGTGGCGCCACTGGCCTTTCGCTTGGCCCTGGAGTGGAGCAGCGCGTTGTTGGCGTTGGCCTCCCCCGGATGCCTGTCCCTCCAGAGCGCGTGCAGGATGAGCGCGTAGGCCGAGCTCATCACCAGCACCGGAACGAAGAACAGGGCCACCGTGACCGCCGTGTAGTAGAGCTGCTTGAAGGGCGAGCGGGCCACGCACGCCGCCTCCGTCGGGTCCCACTCGATGCGCTGCGGCCAGCTCTCGCCGCAGTACGTCAGCTCCACGTCGCTCCACTGTTGGGGTCGCCAGGAAACAAACGCCAAGCTTACGGTGAGAAGCGTTGCCTACAGAGAACGGCAGAACCCGAAGTGCTAACGCCGCCTCGATTGTTTTGAAGCTAGACTTTAATCGCTGTTAACCTCTCTCTGTCGATGTCCTCCACCACTTTACCTGTAGAGATTTTTATTTATTTATTTACTTATTTATTGATTTACCCACAGAGCCAAAGTGACATTACAGTGTGTGTGTGTGGGGGGGGGGGGGGAGGGGGTAAGTTGTACAACGCAAAGAAGAATTATTACAAGGGCAGTCACAAGGACAATGTAAACACTTCATTGTCAGTAATATCATGGCTCAGTTGCTGTAGCTTCCGGCTGCTGAGGCCGACTTCGCGGGTTAGACTTCCTTCACGGCAGTTGCGCATCGACGGGGGCGAAATGCGGAAGCACCTGTCTACCTGTATAGCGTGATTTCCGTGATCAAAATTAATCCGGAGCTCTCGATTCTTGCGAACATCATAGCCCAACCGGTGGGTTTGGCACGTAAAAAACTTCGGATACTATTCTGCCATCACAATGCTGGTCATATATTTCTCCTATACATTGGGAAAAACTGTGCAGATTACAGGGGTTATAACGATCGCGAGGGTCGCTGCAGTGTATAAAAGTGGCACCGTGTACTGCTCTTTGTTTGCATTCTAACGATCCTGAAAGTGAAAATTTGGACACCCCGTACAAGCCTTGCTTTAGACACGAAGTGCTGGGTTGTGCAGCAGTGCATGGAATGAAGAATACGGACAAGGGGCTCTCTCAGAGAGGTGTGGTCTACCTCGACTGCGCCTACAAACACACAAAGGCAACAAAAACAAACACCGACACTGTACTGGGGTACGAAGCAACCTCGGAGATGCTAGGGGTAACCACCGATGAGAAAAAAAATTGCTGTCTCTGGTAGCTGCCAAAGCCGCTCCGAATGCTTAGCATATATAGGGCCTTCGGGAACGGCACCGATAAGGGAAACAGTGAGATGGGCATTAAGAGACACAAGAGGAGCGTTTTATGCCTGTCTCGCCTTGCCCAACGACGAATATCGAGCCTGCACAGCAGCCGCGTCGCAGACCCAAACAACTTCTTCCTCTTCTGAGCTTTGGCGAACGCGAAAAGCTACTATAGCGTAGTCTGGGTCACATTCTTTGGAGTATCCGTTGCTCTGGGGGAGCTGTCCAACTGAAACCTTTCCTCGAATTGGTGTTACAGCAAACCACACGAAAGTCGTTAATACATGAGCTGCGCATACAGCCGCAGATTCTTACATTCTTACACCGAGTGTTTCAAACTACTGGATGCAGATATTTCTTTTAAAAGCCGTGAAATATATTTCGGTGCTGTCGGTGCCGGTGTGCTGTGAGGCAAGGCGAACATTAAGTGATAAGTACAACTAAAAGAAAATTAAGCAACTAAAATGAACTAGCAAACGTGTTTTATTTTATTTTTTTAGTTTTGTGCGCAAGATTATATTTTGAAAAAAAAGGTGAGCTGAGTTTTAAAATGTCACAGTGGGCATTTTTGGTCGATATGTAGAACTTTCCCACGTTGAAATTGATCAAATGACATGACTCAATTTTTTAATGCAGGAAATACAGACGCAGTTCTTGTGTCCATGCGTCTTATGACTCATAAGATGTTGGCGTTGTTTCCGGGGTGACGCCACGCGAAGCGATGCCATTTGATAAATGCGAAACTCGCGAAAGCCAACTTAAAGAGCCTTCAAAGACATCATTTAAATACATTAAAAAAATGTTAAATATCACGAACAAAGCTGTCGATTCGAAAATTTTAAGAAGGAGGCTTACTTTTTATATCAACGACTTTCAGATTCGTGTTTTAATCTTTATTGGCCCTGAAGCAAGAAGAAAAGTACTGAAATGGGGTTTATGCACTGGGAAGACAGCCAACGGGGAGCCGGCCCGATTACAGACAGAGAGCTTTCCCAGTCAACACATGGATCTCTCGCCGAGAGCTGGCGGTGCGGCTGCCGCCACTGCTGACCTTCCTCTTTACAATTTATAATTTAAATATTAATCAGCTAACTTTAGCGAAATTATTCCCTTTTATTTGCACTATATGACGCAACTAGTCTCCACGTCGACGCACAACGCAACCCATCTGCAAAGACCGCACCGATATTTATTTCACGGCTTTAAAAAAAAACTTCATCGAATATTTTGGTCAGAGTAACTACTCAGAGTAGCGCCTGACGCAGTCTGCTTGCCGATGACGTCATCGGTAAGGTATGCGTCGCTCGCCACAGGTGGCACCGCAATAGCCCGCGCAGTAAGCATGCTGGCCGTTCACCTGAGCCAAGGCTCATCGGTTGCGGAACGCTGTGTGTGCTGCCGAAACCCATAGTCGGAAACCGCAGCCGCCTCCGTTCGGTACTGCGTGTTCCGTATGTGGTCGCCTACGCTTCGAGTACAGCATCAGCTGAGCTCTAAAATCGCATTGTCGAGAAGCGTAATTATCCACTATTTTTTTTTTCACTTTGTTTACGTGTTGTCATTGTTATTTCCTTGTCACTTTGATTTTTTCTTCAATGGCGCATCTGAAGAACAATGTACGGAATCCAAAGCTATCTGAGATAGACATGGAACGCATAGGTGAACTTCATTTTTAAATTTTCCTCGCACGCTGTGCGCAGCAGTAAAATCAGTCTAAATCAGCACTGTTTTGTCGCCATCGCTTTTACTTACCCACCGTCTCGATTCCACGCGCTGCCGCATGATCAAGCCCACTGCGCCAACTAGCACAGGATTTTGTTCACAGCCACGAAATACTGCCACGATATCTGAAATGTCATCGCATTTCTGCCGCAGTACAATTACCAAACAAAGATGGTGGCAATTTTTTGTTCCGAGCACAAAAATAATTTCCACTTTTATCGTGCCTCTATGAACGATATTATTCCCTATATCAATGCAATTTTCATTTTCTTTATTCCCTGATAATGAGCGCTATATATAATGACGCTCAACTACCAGCGTGTTTCTGAGTGCCGTCGTTACAGCGTGAAACCGAGCTTACAACGAGGTTGACTGCAATGACGCGCAATAAATGCAAATAAAAAGCCCGGAGTGTTGGCGGTCAACCGCATCTCCGACAAGCCCCAACTCAAGTGCACCGTGCCTCCCGATTTCCCCAAAGTCGCAGTAAGCGCCCTTTCATATCACAGCACAGACCTTTAGAGAGAAATCTATACTACGCTAGCCCGAACCAAAGTTTCGCTGCGTGTTGCCTATAGTTAGCAATGGCATCCCTAGCAACTGAATCTGCCTCTAGAAACAGGTGGTCGCTGCGCCGACCTGCGCACTTCGCCGCGGCGTAGCTTCGCTGGATAGCTAGACTAAGGCAGTATATCGGCGTGCCCTAGTTAGTGTTATTAACCATGATGACGTCATTGTATAGTAATGAGCATAATTAGTGGTAAACCTAAGAATATCCGCTTGTAATACATCACATAGGAAGAGAATGTTCAGCCTAATTTAGTAACACTTATTAGAAACATGAATTACTGTAATTAATAAGTTGATATATAGGTTGATATAGCAACGAATAAATACCAGTACTAAACGCGTGACGCGGCCTTCAGCTTGACCTTGAAAACGAATTTAGTGAAGAGTAACAATGGGTGAACGGAGGACGTCATATACGGTATAACGCTATATAAGGCACGTGACTTAGCACGACGTCAATCGGTCCGCTTAGAAAGCGCCTACTGAGGCTGCTCCCGCCACAGACGGCGGCGGCATGGACGGGCATGAAGACGTTGTCGCTCGACGAGCTCTAGTGCTGGCAGTTAATGTCCGGAACGCACTCCACGTTAGAGACGCCAAGCCGCGTCTAGTTGCCTGATACACCAGAGCTTTCGCTCTCTAACCAGCTTCAACTATAGCTAACCACAGTTAATTTTTTTCCCAATTACGGATCCACGTGATCGTTTAGAAACGTTTTCCCAGCGGAGGAGCAACCACGTCTGTTCAGTTGCTATACTCCAGTTAGCTTTATATCACAGAGCTTCTGGTGGTGCTTGTTTGCGCACTTCCAGTTCTTTCGTTCTCTCTTCACGTTCTCTTTTTTTTGCTTTTTGAAAACTTCCTTTATTGTTTTTTTTTCTCCGTTGAAAAGTTCTTCCTAGCCCGTCTTTTGTACGTCGGAGCATGTTGTTTAGCTCGGTACTTCTTTATGTACCTGCATTGTCCCTTAATTGTCTTCTACACATGTGGGACGCAGAGCGGAGCGCGAATGTCCCTTGCGCAACAACTTTCGCGGCTAATTATCTTCTTTTATCCCGCTAACATTTACTCTTTTTCATCCCTTCAACCTATTTTGCGCCTCTCTCTCATTCCTTACTTGGCCAGTCTTGTACGCAGGCAAAAGCAAATCAGCTTTCCCTGACTGGTAACTCATTTCCGACAAGCAGGCTCGGCACGTGTTCCACGCACAATTCGCGGTTTCTGACAAGCGCAACACCTTCATGCATTATTCAGAGCAGCTTCTCACGCCGTACGGGCTCCAAGGTCAGCGCGCCCAGCCTGCTTTCTCACGTCCGGAGACAGAAGGCGCTAGCTATGCAGGTGCGTTAGCTTATTCCGCCAGTTGATTATGAAAAAAAAAAGAAAATTTACAAACAGTGGAGCGAGCACAAACTGTAGGAGCAGCACGGGTGGACTTCCTACGAAGATGCACACACATCAACAAAGCCAATTTAACGTTGCGTTCTGGAACTGACGGAGCCCACGGCAGTGCCTGTGTTTATGGGCGTCCGACGAAAATACGCGAATATATGCTTGTTTAGCGCGCCAGCTGGTGACGCGAAAACATCTACGCAAAAGAAAATAAAAATATTTAATTACCGATGTGGATATGAGCTGCTGCCTGTTGCGAAGGTGGTAACAGCAAGCATGAGAGAGGGAAGCTGGGTCGAAAAAAAAAAGAAAAAATAGACTATGTCGATGGGATTTTGGGGAAAATTAAATTAGCCGTTTCCTCCCCCCGTTTCTCGTTCTTCTCCTGTACAGCTGGCTTCACTTCGCATTGAAGTGTATAGAGAGAAAGCTTGTTTGGCGGAGCATGATGGACATTTCTAGTCATTGAAAGACCGTACAAGGTGAATTTGCGGTGCCACCTTTCTTCATTCGCGGAACATCACTTTATCGCACCTTAGAACTCTTTTTTATGCAATTTGCAGGCGAAAAACTGATGGCTTGCACGTTAAGATGCCATAACAAGTTTATGTTTCTGGGCAGGTATTTCGATTTTCTGTTTAACGCCTTCATCTCTGGTCGGCATATTACTGAATCAATGAGGCGTGAACTTTGATTTGCTTGTTGCACGCCTGCTGGTACATAATTATTCCTGCTTCTAAATCCCGATTGTTTTTCCTTTTCATAACCTCTCCCTCTTTCTCGCATCTACTGTTCAACTGGCCCCGTGCTTTCACGACACACACATGTTGGATCCCGCTAACTGTATTATAGGGATAGCTCTGTGAGGAGCATTATGGGTTTTACGGCGAAGCTTAGGTTGTGGAATTCCCTTGTGGTCACGCCTGAATAGTGAATATGATCTTTGATTGCAGTCAAAGAAAACCTTGCCATCTGTGGTAACGAGACAGGTGGTTGTGAATCTAAAAGGCCAGAAAGCTGGGACTAGAAAGGGGGGGGGGAGATTGTGGGAATTTGTTTAATGTGTTAGATGTTACAGCCATGGACCTGTGTATTTTCAGCCCAGATCACACCGTTCAAAAAGCGTACGGAACTCTTCGTGCCTAGCTACACGGCATACCTACAGGAACCCGTACGTTTGTCAAACTTATGCTTAGTAAAAAAAAAGCAACAACAACACAAGCTTTGGCCAAGGGACACAATTCACTCATTCATTTAACGAGGAGAGCTGCAGGGTGCTCAGAAATCAGCAATGACAATCCAATGCGCGCAAACACTCTAGAGGTGCCATCAGACTATCCCTGTTTTGCGTATAAAAAATATGCACTAAGATCTTTCGCTTCGGCGCCTGTCAATTACGGAAACAGATTAGAGTCCCTGCAGTTGATTTATTCGCCTCGCGGTAAATACAATGCTCCTTCGCGTTTATCTTTGGCTCTCAGTTCAGTCTGTTTCAAACCCACGGCGCAGAGGAATAAGCACGGAGAGTGGAAGCAGTGCGTTGACAGCTTGAAACTGAAAGCTTAGAGCGGGCGTAATTTTCAGGTTAAAATTTGCACAGCGAGAGTTACTAAGCGAGATGATGGTAGGAAAATAGCCATACTGACAGCTTTGCGAGGAATAGAAACAAATCTTGAACGAAAGGAAACGATGCGGGCATGTACAATAGAGGAAAGAAAAATAAAATGCTCTGCGATCCTGCCTATGGCAAAGAGAGAGCGACGCGGCAGCAAAGAGCCGCAATCGAGAAAAACCGCATGGTCTGCGCTCAAGCACCCAGAGAACCGTGGGCGTGGGCGGGGGCTCGCCCAAACTGCCCACTGACGTCATTGGGGGGGGGGGGGGGGGGAGGGGCAGGTGTCGCCCTTATCGGTTGCGCGCTAGTGCGAGCAGCGATTTAAAAAAATTATTTCGAAATTATAGGGCCCACACAGAGCGTTCAAATTTCACTCGAATACCCGCAGAGAGAGCCTCTATAGATCTGTTGCACTAGAATATGCGCATAAAAATCGTTTTAAGTAAAAATAAGACGAAAAGCGCGAAAAAACACACGGACGCAAAGAAAGACAAATGACAAGCTCTTGTCCTTTGTCTTTCTTTGCGTCCGTGTGTTTTTTCGCGCTTTTCGTCTTACAGTGCAGTACCAACTAGCCCGCACCCACACCTTATTAAAAATAACCCATAGACGTTAGATAATATTCGAGGGGACATCTGTCACCTTTACAGAATGAGCAGGCAGAAAGTGAGAGAGAAAAAAAGACAGCCGTGGGGGGCGAGTTCCCGGGCTCTGTCCATACCTGGACGTAGTAGGGCGTGGTGTAGAGCAGGAGCGGAGAGGCGACGGTGGCCGACAGGAGCCAGACGGCGGCCAGCACTCCGCCCGTGCGCTGCTTGGTGATGCGTGCCCGGAATGGGTACAGGATGGCCGTGAACCGGTCGCACGAAATGGCCGACAGCGTGAGAACGCTGCACGTTACGGCCGTCACTGCGCACAGCGAAGCCACGACCAGAGTCAGAGCACGCGTGCGTGTCGCAACCAGCCTGTTAAGCGAGGCGGGCAGTGCTTAAATTCAATTATCCGCGATTTCAAAGTAAAACTGCTGATAGAAAGGTGGAACGGGCTCGAAGTGCGAGAATTTATTTGCACTCCTAGTATTTTGCTCCAGGGCCTCAGGTGCAGCATAATGAAACGACGTCTTCCGGACCTTGAAACAAATCCCATTTTTTATTCCATGCTGCAGCTCGACTTCAATGTAAGTTTCGTGGCAGGCGGAAGAAAAACTCGGCGCAGGTGCAGCTCATCCGTGATTGACCCACACGGATTATCGTAAGGTTTGAAAAATACAGCGCTCATACTATACCACAACTGCTGACAGTGACGATTCCGGCACAACTGTTCTGGAGACTGGAAAGGGTTTTGAGCGCCTTGGGCTCAAGAAAACCTGCACAAAAAGACTGAGAGAAGGACAGGGGCCGGTTTTATGTCGACCGGCTT